>NC_141696.1:538292095-538481112 GCF_964263255.1 Lissotriton vulgaris
ATTTTGTAGTTGAACTCAGAAGCGCCGTTGCACCGCAACAGTGGACGAGACCCCCGCTGGGTGAGCGGAGCATCATTGCCTCGCAATAGTGGACGAGACCTTTTGTCGGGTGAGTGCAGCGTCGCTGCATCGCAAGAGTGGAGGAACCCTTTTGTTGGGTGAGTGCAGCGTCGCTGCATCGCAAGAGTGGACGAACCCTTTTGTTGGGTGAGTGGAGCGTCGCTGCATCGCAAGAGTGGACGAACCCTTTTGTTGGGCGAGTGGAGCGTCGCTGTATCGCAAGAGTGGACGAACCCTTTTGTTGGGTGAGTGGAGCGTTGGGGGTGCAGCTGAGGGGCCCCCACCTGGGGGGGTGAGAGAGGCTCGTTCGCGCCGCCTCTCCCTCCCAGCGCACCACACGCCGACACCTGGCGTTGATATCCGTGATGTCCAGACCAGGCGATATGAGGGGGGGGGGTCTGAGGCAGAGGCAAGACATCCCCCCCCGTGGCCTGCAGGGTGCCGCTTCAGGCCCGAACGGGGAGCTCATATCAAGCCGGGGCCAGACCAGGAGATACGAGGGGGGGGGGTCGGTGGCATGTGCAAGACATCCCCCCCCCCGTTGTCGCAGTCATTATCTAAGAAAGAAGAAGAATCCCGTCGGCCTCGGCTCCTCTCCTGGCCCACCGTATGGGATGACCTCCCCGGCCGACGGCTGCCAGCAGGACTCGCCCTACACGTGCCGAAGGCCTCGTCTTCCGGATGGGCGTAGCCGCAAACCTGTTGCACTTCGGGAGTTTCCGGAATGGGGGTAGGTATCTGCTGATTTGTATTTATTTCATGTTACCGTTATTGGGCGTGGCGGGCGGTGGGACAGACATGCTTGGAGCAATGGTGGGGTGGCGGAGCCTAGCTACCTTGTGGCTGCCGTAACGTCAAGCTTGGCTTCTTTCACCACTTTCATGTTTCTTATTTCTAGCGAAGTCAAAAACTCATCAGAGGCCTACTGATTTTGTTCGATTTCTTTCCTTTCCTTTTCAAGTGTGTTTCATGCTAAAGTTTCTGTTTAACAGGATACAGGGATTACTTTGTATTTTACATATGTCTTCTTTATTAGGGGTTCTCTCCGGTTGAGTCAGATGATGTACCTCTAATAAATGGTCCGGGTGGAAGTAGTTTCTCAATCAGTGGGGAGTGACAATTTACAACGGGGGACAAAGGTCCGCATTACCCACCCTTCACTACTTGCAAAGACTAGACAGAATATTTCTATTCCACGTTATTTGCAAACAGAGTACCTCGAAAGAACTATTCCTTGAACAATAAATGTCCAGCCAATCAATCAGGCATGACGGATTACAACGGGGGACAAAAGTCCGCATTACCTATCCTTCACTATCTGCAAAGGGAGACAGAATATTTCTATTCTTCTCTGTTTGTAGACAGGGAATATCTCAAACAGCAATAATCGATAAAAAAAATAGTAGGATTATAACACTTTAATAACTTATAAATATATACATCGCAACAAAAACAGTAAACACCTTAAAACATTTTTTATTAAAACAGAAGCAACAATGACAACTAACAGTAGTGATATCCTGGGCGGGTGATGGAACTGGGATTGTTAATGGAAAAAGATCTACAGAGAAAACTATTGGTGAATTATACTTCTCCGGAAATTTAAAACTCACAAATGTTTTATTTGTGTAATCGTTTCAGGTCAAACGGATTGTGGGACAATGTTCACAATGGAAGAGTCACCAAAAGGCATTTGGATCGATGTTGCAGCAGGCTGTCATGTATATAGTTATTTAATAAAACGTTTTACCCTGTTACTTTGCTGGTGTGTTGTATATATTTAGAATATTTGCATAGGGTTTGTCGTTATTTTGGGTGGGGTGGGGTGGGCGGCGGAGTCGAGCTGTCTTGCAGCCATCATGGTGTGGAGCTAAGTTCATCTTACTAGTTTCGTATTTCTCATGAGGGGTTGTTCTTAATGTTTCTATTTTAGCGAGGTCAAAAACAGATCCCATTAGTGGCCTACTGATTTTGCTCGATTCCTTTTGTTTTTTAAACTATTTTTCACTATCTGCAAAGACTAAACAGAGTATTGCGACTCTGTGCTTGTTTGTAAATACAGAATGAACCAAAGAGAACCAATTCTAAAACAGTAAATGCTTGGATAGCAATTACTCAAATAGAGAGAGAAGCAGGCACGACGGATTACAACGGGGGCAAAGGCCTGCGTTAACTACCCTTCACTATCTGCAAAGAGAGAGTACTGCTAAGAGAAAAGAGGGGGGGGGGCAGCGTTCAAAGCACATCAGCGTGCATAAACACGAAAATGTTTTTACCTATCATGTACTTGACATTTGACAGCATTTGATATTTGGTATTAAAAAACCATTGAAATTCACAGAAAAAACCATAGGTTTTCGGCCATATATAGTTGGGGATTTGCATTTACAAAACCTTATTTTACTCGCATAAAACCATTGAAATTCGCATATATAGTTAGATGCGCTAACTATATATCGCGCACCCGCAATCCTCTGCTGATGATGTCACATATTACATCGTTCATGACATGGTCAGTGACATCACTGATGACATCACTGATGACAACTCAAATGACAACATTGATGACGTCTCAAATGACATCAATCATGTGATAATACGATCAACCTCTTCAGACTCTAATATAACCTTAGATACACTCAGAGTAAACAGACACTCACAGACTGTCACTCATCCATGGAGTTACTCACACACCTAGTCAGTCATGCACTGAATCAATCACACCTCCATATCCTCAACTATACAGTTATACACACCTTACTTATTCAAACATATACTAACACATATTTACTCTTTTATACAATCCCCAATACAAGTTCACAATGATCCATACAGCCACTCACACATTCACTGGCTCTTATGCACAGTAATTTATATATGTGAACTTTCACATGTACTGTGTTTTACATATGTACTTACTTTGACATGTAGCACTGAGATATCCATTCACTCACCAATACACTCGTACACAGTCAACCACCCATACAGCTGTTTCCACATGCAGTTTTGAACCCATAGATCTAGTGAATAAACTGTTCACACATGTATGCACAGAGTCACACACCTCCCAGCCACCCCCCCACACACACTCACTCTCCCATACAAATACTTGGGCAACCAATCAATAACCCATACAGTTACCCATATAGCTACTGATCAACACATGCAGCAGTTCATAGAACAGATATAATGATGCACAAATTAAGATAGTTTAGTCACTAACTCATGCACTCAGTGAGACACATTTAATCACTCTCTCATACAGTCAGTCATGCACCTACTAAATCCTTCATCCAGACACTTATACATCCACTCATTCTTCAATATGTAAGACATATTTTAACTTTACAGAAACACACAGCCACTGGATGATGTCATCAGTGATGTCACTGACCATCTCATGAATGATGTAATATGTGACATCATCAGCAGTGGATTGCGGGTGCGCGATATATAGTTAGCGCATCTAACTATATATGCGAATTTCAATGGTTTTATGCGAGTAAAATAAGGTTTTGTAAATGCAAATCCCTAACTATATATGGCCTAAAACCTATGGTTTTTTTTCTGTGAATATATATATATACATATACATATATATATATATATATATATATATATATATATATAGACCGTCCATTTGACGCACGTTACTTTTTGCACTGGTGTGTAAATAAAGAAAGCTGAAAATCATCTGTTGCTGTGCCGTGTCCTTTGATCTACTAAACGTAGGAAAAAGAAGCTGTGGCAATATATATATATAAATATATATATATATATATACACACACACACACACACATATATATACACACATATATACATATATATACACATATATACATATATGTATACATATATACATATACATATATAGATACATATATACATATATAGATACATATATACATATATATACACACATACATATACACACATATATACATACACACATATATACATATATACATATACACACATATATATATTCAACACATGAGGGCCATCACGCATTGTGATGAGGCGTATCCCGTCGCAAGACATTAACGACTGCCACAATAGAGACCTGCAATTACTACAGTACTATGTGGTTGATGCAGTTATGCCCCTCAGAAGAGGTGGCGACAGGGATGGAATACTGCGTAAATTAGAAACTTACTGTTAGAAACGGGACCCTGGCCGGCCAAGACTCGCGTAGAGGTCAGTCAGGGATCACCACTTCTAAAGTCAGGGCAGGGGAGTTACACACCAAGGCAACCCCCACTCGCCCTCTAGGTAGCGTGGCGCGAGCAGTCTAGGCTAAACTTGGAGGCGGTATGAGTTAAGTATTTGCGCACGCACCCCAGCAACAACACCCAAGGCCCACCACAAAGAAAAGACTCCACACAAGGTTATATAAAAAATAGCCTTTGTATTATAATAAACAAAACACCTTAGATAACACACGCAAACTGTACAATGTGCCAAAGGCACGGGCAGAATTTACAAGGGGAATTATGTACAGGACAGGGCCACATGGACCACTGTCAGGGGTAGGCACTTGTTAGATACTAATACTGGTAGATATACACTTATGTCGTAAACATAGAATGAGTAGCACCAAAATTATAAATGCAACACACATCCAGTAATCACTGGAACAGTAAGGACCTCCTACGCAACCCTAACTCACTGTAGGTAAATCACGCAGGTAACCAGGACCTAAGGAAGGAATACCAACACCTAAGCAATTCACTCTTAGCAAAGGGAAGGAAACCTAACATGAAATGAACCATCAACAATCTACTATGCAGGTCACATTTAGCATAATGGATAAACATAAACAATCCTCTATGCAGGTCACATTTAGCAAAAGGGGATAACCATAAGAATACCTAATCAGGTCACTTTTAGAAAAGGTACAGGTTAGAACACATGCGCAAGAATTACATAACCAGAAATTACAATGCGCGGGGTGCACAAAGCACAACACTCATAAGGGTCCCTCAGGCCAACTGGCCTCGAAAGGGGCGGAATGCCCTGAGTCTCAATGTCAGGGAAGCTGCGCAGGCAGCACAGCACACAAACCTAAACGTGGCAACTGTCCACTAAGTGCTGGACAGTTGTAAAACAAGATGCACGACGTGGGAGCCAGGAGGGCGCAAGAATCAAGGTGGGCAAGGAGCCTCTCAGGGGCTCACAAGCAAAATGCGCAAATCTAGAGCTCCGCGCTCTAAATCAATGAAAATGCCCCCAGAGCCTCTCTCAGGGCTCTCACTCGATGTGGGCAATGAAAAGCCTTTCTGGGGCTCATAAACAAATAGGGCACGAGAGCCTCTCAGGGCTCAAGGAACAAAAGGATGGCTCCTCTAGTTGGAGTCCCTCACGGGGGACTCAGGAAGCAGAAATGCCCCAGGAGCCTCGGGGCTCCAAACAGCTACAAGCGCGAGGTCGCGCTATGGGGGAGGGGCGGACACCGACCATGTGTCCCGACGCCCCTCTCCTCCTTTCTGGCACACTCACCGGCTCTCTGTAGCAGCAGGACGGCTCCTCGGCGGCTCGGCGGGGACCGCGGGCGGGCTCCCCTCCACTCGGGAGCCTCGGCGAGACGCGGTAGGCTGCTTCCTTCGCCTCCCGCCTGGCCTCGTCGGGCTGCACGCCGCCTGTCTTCCGCCGGGGCCGCCAATGGCAGCGCGGCCCTGGGGATCAGGAGGCGGGACTTCCGGGTCGCTGCAGGCAGCGCGGCGGCCCGGCAACGATTCTCGATGCTCCCGGGCGGCGGCGGTGATCTCCTGGGCAATGCCGGGAGGGCACCGGCTCAAAAATAAGTAAATACCACGGGGCAATGCCGGGTGGCACCGGCCTTCAAAATAAAGATAAAGCGAGGTGGGCACTCGCTCGCCCAAAAATCGGCGAAATGGGTCCCAATGCCGGGTGGCACCGGCAATGCAAATAAAACGCTCCCAAGCGCTCTGGGAGCAAGGCACAGCGCTCTCAAGCGCCAAGGGAAGCGCGCTCGGCGCTTCAAGGAAACAAAGCGCGCCTAGCGCTATAATTCAAAATCAGGGTGCCTCCAGGCACAGCAAAGCTCCAGCAGGGTCTGGAGGCAGGCAGAGGGGCAAGGCAGGGCCAGAGCCAGCACACTGGGTCTCCAGGCAGGGAGACAGCCAAGTGGCGGTCCTCTTGGCCCCTGCAGCAGCAGCAGCCCCCTCTGGCAAGATCCTAGGCAGAACCAAGAACAGGACAAATTGCATGGGGACACAGCCCCTTCTTATACAGGAAAACCCCTTTGTCTCAGGGTGCAGGGTGGGGGGAAAACCAGTCGCAGCTGGTTCTGAAGTACTCTGTTTACCCCAACCACCCTCTCTATTCACTGGCAGGGCTAGGGCCATCAGTCGCACTACAGGGGGTGGAGCCAGCATTGTCTGGGGAAAGTCCAGGCCCATCAGGGACCAAGTGCACTCCTCCCAAGCCATCAAGCATGCTGATCTCACAGTCACCACCGGGCAGACCCATCCAGCCTTCCTGGAGCCAGGCTCACCAGCCAGCTCCAGCCAATCACACTGCAGACATATTTTCCATTAATATGCCAAGTCCTAGAAATGGCATTTCTACACATGCCACATTCACGCAACATACATCATTGCGAAGCATTCATTCCCACGAACACGCACATACCAAATTCGAGCATGCACTCCCCACACATCAGGAATTACTAGGGACACAGACATTCCCCATGCATCCCTATGGGAGAGCAGGCCAGCCTAACTACATGCACGCACTTTACTCTGGGACACAGAGAAAAAGTGCGCACAGACCAGAAAATCATCCACGCAGATCACAGATAAAAAGCAAAAAGATTAGGGGTGAACCTGCCATAAGGGCCAAGTCCAACACTTACTATATCCTCAATCTAGACAGTAAACATCCAAATGGATTGAATTCATGGGCGGACCTTCATACCCGTCTTTAAACTATTGTTTATACCTTCTATTGATAGTTGATCAGTCTTAATACAATTGCAAGTTTTACATTCATATCTGTCTTCTTTTTTAGCGTATATCAAATGACTGCTTTGTTTTTCTACTTTTTTGATAAATTGATTTTATGGATTATAATCAATTTTATCTATCACTGAGTTACACTTTTTAACAATTTTACTATTTATTGCCATTTTTAAAGTGATTTGTTCTACACTTTTTATATATGCACGGTTTGCACATAGTTTTCTTTTTAATATTGTATTGCACAGCTTTGCATGTCGCCTTGGACATCATAATTCGGTTACCAGCATGGTCTTTGCCTCTGATCCTAATTATTAAGATATATCTATTAGATCAAACACCAATTACAAATGTATTTTACAGTTATTTCATGAGTCAGTATCTATTGTAGAGGTAAACTGCTATTTTTAGCAATCATTTTTCTGACTTTCGTTATGAATTTTAACATCTATTTATTTACAGCATCTGTAAATTACAGTTATTATGGTCAAGCATCAACCACAGAAAGGTTGGCATTTTTCACATGTACCAATGTTCTACATGGTTTTAATTGCTATTCTAGCATCTATTTAATGGATTTAATTTGGTATCAGTACCACCATCCACATGTGTATAATGTTTGCAGCATCATTATAATTATGCTATGTACTGATGTTGGGTTGACAAAGACTTACTGTGTGAATTGGGATAGTCATTTTGTCTATTTCCATGATGACGTTTCAAAATACGACATGCACTGACACTTTAAATTTGTAATTCACACTCCATAGCGTGTCATGTGATCAAGGGCCAAGGTAGGCTCGAAACGTGTCATGGCTGAGGTGCGGGGGTTTATGCACTAATAAAGAAAATTGCACCTTCAACTCCTGGGTCCACTGTCGTCCTTCCATTGCCTTCAAGTGTCGACTTTCCTGCATATATATATACATATACACACATATATACACACAAATATATACACACATATATATATATATATACACATACACACATATATATACATATACACACACACATATATATATATATATATATACACATATACACACACACACACACACATATATATATATATATAAATGAAACGTGTCAGGCATCAGAACATTTTTTGGCATAAATCCACGCTACTTGGTGAATGCTGCTTTTGCAATTAAAGCGATATTTATGCCTTCCTGCTGTGTGGATCTCCTAAATGGGCGAAGATATATATATACATATATATACCACTACCCCCAGTATGCAACATGATCACATAATCCAGGTCGGTGTAAATGGGGAAGGGTCCAAATGGTGTAATAGATCGGAGGCGAGGAAAAAGCAGCAGGGTTGGGTAGGCTGATTCGGGTTGTCACAGCAGGAACCTTCAAAGTTGTAAAGACGGCACAGCATCGCATTAATAAACTAACGGGAGAAAAGCACACCGGGGCACATTGGAGAGCCTTTTTATGTCAGAGAATGCACTAATCACTGTGAACCTTACAATGAATGGCAAAATTGCGGAACAAACTGTGGGCGAAAATCAGCAGAAGAAAAACAAGTTGTGCATGTCCGAGCCCAACGCTAGATGGCAGGAGTATTTAGGGCATGTGTATCTACAGCTAATCATGCCACAAACATGTATCATGCAACGTAGAAGATTAGCCACACTGGAAATGTTCTGTCACAAGCGAGAACTGCATCTTAATTGTGTGGGGTCTGCTATGGGATGCAGGTTTCTGATACAAGTTGCTGCTGGTGCCTAGAGTTCTGAAGAACATCACCACATATTTGGGGCAAAAATAGTGTGCTATGCAAATGAAAATCCGCTTCTCTTTCCTTTTAAGAAAGATGAGACATTGGATCAAGAGGACATCAAATCATGTGTATCTGCGGTCTTTCACTGAATGGGTTATAACCAATTCAAATGTAACCCTGATAAGACAGAGGTTCTCAGTTTTGGTTATAATTTTACTCTGAATTTACAAGCTCACTGGCTGGATTAGACTTCATCACCTAATGTCTAAGCAGTAAAAAGTAAATTGGGCGTTAAGACTGACAAACAGCTGACCCTTCATACCCAATCAAGTCAAGTCAAGTCAATAGCACTTTATTTCGATTAATAAAAATCATAAAAGCGATCACACAATTATATTACACACAGTAATGTTAAAAAATACATAAAAAGATGTAATCATACATAGTATACAGTATTATACATGATAAAAAACATAAAATCAAGTGTTGGTGATGCGGTCATCCACAGGTAAAAAATCTCACAATTCATTAGCAGAGGGATATAATCTGTACATTGAAAAAAGGGTATAATCAGATCTCCAATTGCATAAGGGCAAACCTCCTATTCTTATTACGAACAGCAGCCACCAGGAAGCTGGCAACCCCAAACATCACCCTCGGTGTACTTAACATTTGTAAGAACATCAGTGCTGGTTTAACCTGGGTGAATCCCGCTTCTCTAAGTATAGGCAGTAGATGTCGCTTCCTGATATCTGCGTGTTACAGCCCGAGATACTCCGAGTGATTGAATCCGCCTGACAACGTCCCGGCTCACGTATTTACCAGCCCTGCAGTTATTTGAGACGTCAGACGCTACACGGTGCCCAAGCTACTTATACAGCTTGCACATCAAAACGTAGCCATTATGTAAGCAGTTCCTTTCGCGTGTGTGTACCGCGTGGCGGACAACTAAACCTTAAAGAACCCACACCGGCTAACCACAGAATCAACCCCTTCCTGGCGATTTACCGACACCAAGGCAGATTCTTTGCCACGTGCAGAACCAGTGTTCCCAGTCCCCGTCCTGAAGAGAACCGTCAATAATCCGGTTCCAAACGCGTCGACATACCCACCCTGTGGTCATTCAAAAGGGTGCACCTAGGAAAAGAAAGCAAATACCACCTGGGTCCCTAGTGGTGCAACCCAATATAAATCTTAACCACAGTGGTGTCAGGCAGGCAGGCGTACTACTCCATCTGTCCCCGCCTGTCCTTTGGTTTCACATCCCCATGGACTGGTTGTACCCTTGCTCCTTGTAGGAATGTTCTCACTGTACATAAATGCAATTAATGTTTGAATACTGATTTATGTTATTGCTTTTCTTTTTGGTGTGTCTTTTAGAACCATCTTTATTCAATTGTGTTTCTTTCACCGTGTAAATAATGTATATTGATATGTGTGTATAAATGTAAATATTGTATTCATGTAGTCACTGTCGTGACAGTCTTTGGTTTGCCCATGTGCTTCTGAATAATTTAAAAAACCAGATAAAAATGAAATAAATTTGTTTTGGTATACAATACCTTGGTTACGTAGTACATTTCGACTGCGTGACTGATATTAATGATACAAACTTGTCCTATCCAGCCATTCTGTTCTGTTTATTCCTTTGTTGAGATCCGGGCTGGGTAGACTTAGGATCCAAAACCTTTGTTGCTCTACATTTGCAAGTTGAGGCATTGATCTAATGTACCTCTTTTAGCACGGAAACCATATTGAAGGTTAGAGAGAACCCCTCCGTCTTTCAGACAATCCTCCAGTTTTGAAAGAATCACTCTGCCCAAGATTTTGACGGCAGAGTTGATTAAGGAGATTGGTCTGTAGCAGGAGGGGGTCACATCTCGAGCCTTTTTTAAACACCGGTATTATGGTTGATGTAGACCATGAAGGGGGAAAACCGTTGGTACTAGCCAAGTTAAAAACATTAGTGAGCACCTTAGCCCATAAGGTTGGTTCTGTACTGTAAAGGTCAGCTGGCACCCCATCTGGGCCTGGGGCTTTGTTTTTGGATGTATCCACAATTGCCTTTTCAACATCAGCCACTTCAAAGTGTAACATTCGGGGACTATTAATAGATGTAAATTCAATGGGCGAGAGTGTATCCGTGGCCTCATTGTCATAGATCTTACTGAAGTGTGCAACCCACAAATCATCTGCAATCACACAGTCTAATACAGCATTCTCTGTACAGGAAAAATACGGGTGGTTATGCCCCAGAATTTATTACTATCCTTCAGTGTATCTATTGAACTAAGGTCATGCCAAGCTGTGGTTTTAATGTCCTTCTTTCTAGAAGCTATGGCTTGCTTATAGGCGCTCCTCAGACTAACTACTGCCTCCCTGTTCCTCGGTTTCTGTTTCAGGGCATGCAGTAAAGCCTTATGAGCTTTAGAGCAATTACCATCAAACCATCGTGGGTGGTTGGATGCTAAGGATTTAGTTTTAGTTTTTAGGCCCTCATTGATCTTATTACAAATAGATACGAAAGAATCAATAATGTTGGTACCATCGGCCGCTTCATCAAGGCAGACTGTAAAGTCTGTCTCTGCTTTGGAGAGTAAATTCAGCATAAATGAGTCAGGGACTACTTTCGCCCAGTTAAGTCTTCTGGATTGATCTTTGAGTTTCAGGGTGTCTTTAGTTATGCCACCGGCATTGCGTCTAATAGTTATATCTCCTAGATCTATCGCCATGACAAGGGGGTTATGATCACTGTATACAGAATCCTCAACTGTATATGAGGTAGCTACAGGGATCAGACCAGCTGAGACGAATATGTAGTCTATGACTGTGCCAGATTCCCTCGTTTTGAATGTTACTATTCTCTCTTCGCCCCTAAACCCATCTACCTCAAAGAGGTTAAGACTCGCTAATAGAGCCTCTAGGGCTTCCCCCTGTGGGGTATGTTCAAAATGTACAGCAAGGGATCCAGCAGGGCCCATCTGCTGGTCCGCCAGGCAATCCCATCTACATGGGTGAATATTAAAATCTCCCATCACCACAATTTCGATAGAAGTGCTATGTGAACTTTTATATTCATTTAAAAAACGTTCTAGGGCCATAAAATTAGAGTTGCATAGTTCTTGCTCTATGACATTACAAAAGTTGATCAGCAGGATGGTGGTGTGGGTTAGACCCCCCCATTCTACAATCAATATATTATCAGATGCAAACTTTAGTCTATTAAAAGATCCTACCAGGTCCAAAGAGACCAGGAGTAACAAGCCTCCCCTTGGTCGGCCTCTCTGGCCTGGAACTGCCTTCACACAGAAGGAAGAGAAGCCATCTAAACAAAGTTGTTGCCACTGGTTTCGGTTTCATGTGCATGGGTAGTAAATTATTACAATTCCTTTCTCTACCCGCTCGGAATACCATTCTCCTCAGCCTGATAGTGTCCAGATTAGATTATACTAATGCTCTATATGCAGGACTTCCACAATACCCGATGCAGAAATTGCAAAATGTCTGGAATGCAGCAGCTTGTGTCCATGATGACCTAATTTGAATAACCTACACTGGTTACCTGTCAAACAAGCATTGGAAATGCAATAGGTCTCGCAATAGAAAAGTTTGAGTTTTTGGTGTGGTAAATGTAAATATTTTTTTTTTGTTTATGTTTTGCAAATTATAAAAGTATTAATTTTGTTATTTGAAATGCCAATAGTTATAAATTTAGCAAATGTTACATCTATAGCATTAGTAAAGGTACATGTTTAGTTTTCCCCTGTCTTACATGTATTGATCTGACAAATCACATATGTTGCATTTGTGCCGGTGTGTGTGTGAAGTGCCTGTGTGTGTGAGCAGCGTCTGTGTGTGTGAGCAGTGTGTGTGTGTGTGTGTGTGTGTGTGAACAGTGCTTGTGTGTGAACAGTGCCTGTGTGTGTGAGCAGCCTGTGTGTCTGAGAGCATTGTGTGTGTGACAGTAACTTGTGTGTGTGAGGGCAGTCTGTGTCAATGCAACGGGGCTCATGTTATTGACCTCAGAAGCATGAAAAGTGTGTGTCTTGGAACGTCTGAGGGCAGCTCGTGTTACAAGCTTGCTTTGAAGACGGTCATGCAGCGCTGGGAGTGGAGCAGATGGTCCTGTTTATGACCTGCAGAGCGCGTGTGAAGTGGGTGCGGATGAAGTGACTGGGGGTGAGGGGGTGTGCAGCCTGGTGTGCTGAAGCCTGGCAGCAGAGGCGGCACGCGCACACAAAGTGGCTAAGTGGCTGGTGGCAAATGGACGCACATCAAAGGAGACGCGAAAGTAGCATGCAAGCAGAGGGCTTTTGTTATTTATTTATTTCCTCCCAAGTACATTTCCTCTCAATGTACTTTCTTATGTGAACCCGAAAAAGATATAGAAGACAGCGCACACTCCGCTATATTAAACAATGTTGACAACGTACAATGAAATCGATTGTAGGCGGCACTAAGAAAACCCAAGTACACAACAAGTAGCGGAGGAAAAGAAAGATGAAGAGAAGGAAGGGTAGATGGAAATGACAGAAAGGTGGCGAAAAGCCGAAAGAATGGAAAGAAAGCACAATGGAAAAAGACACAAAAAGGATGGAAAGAAAGTTGGAACAAGGAACAAGACTGCCAAAATGACGGGGTAGAAAACAAAACAAAACAAAAAAAACTGTATTCTGGGTGTTAACGACGCTAAAATGATGTTCACCTGTTGTACAGTTTGAGAAGTCTCGACCTATGGTAATCATATCCAAGACGCTTATTGCATCTGGGGCCGGCCCATTTGTTATTTCTAGGAAACCAAGCAATACACAATACGGGAGCGGCAACCGGAGTCACAGAGTGTAACAAGAGCAGCCTTGACCTCCTCCACCCAGGTGTCATAACTTAATCTCAGCACGCCTACCAAAAATGAATGTGTTGTTCTGTAACGTATGTGGTGTGCATGTAAAGCACTGCAATACCAACGGATCGAGATCGCACCTTATTAAAAAAAAAAAACTGACAATTCTTTTCCAGGGCCGGCAGCAGCTATGAAATGGCACTTAAGGGAGGCACACTGATATATCTGCGGTGAACACAAGTACATAAACCGATAACATAAAAAATATTTTTTTTTAAAACAGCAATATAAGCTAAAGAATGGAGGCACTGAACATACAAAGTAAACTGTTGTAGTAGGTGAATGCACAACAATACACAGTGAGCAAAACTGGACTGCAAACTACAGGAAGACTGTCACAGAATGGGACGTCCTCCAGGATGTGAACAGGAGATACCACGCCACCAACAGAGATAAGAACACCACTTCGCCGAGGACACAAAGCAAAACGCACTTTAATAAAAAAAGCTGTCAACAACATCATTACTGTTTGAGCCGGATTTGTTTATTTTTATCTGTGTGCCTGCCAAAAAAGCTGCATTTCTAGCGCGACTACCACGCCCCGGGGAAAATTATTCCCTATTCTGCTTACAATAACGTTTCCTATTCAGTGAAGTAATTTTCGGGGGGGGGGGGGGGGGGGGGGGGGGGGGGGGGGCTGGGTTGGCTCCTCCACGCTGAAAGTGTGCTTTTATCCATTTCAAAGTTCAGATAAATGTATTAATAAACAAGGTGACTCAAAGTGGAGCATTTCCTCAATAACAGTGAAAAACGCCTGATGACAGATCTCAAGTGGTCACGTCAGGCGTGGATTCGTTTCCCCGGGACTGTTTACCTGGGAATTCTGGAACGTGTGGTTGTGTATTTATTGCCATGGCGAAATGCACGTGTACAACCCAACGTTTGGCTTTTCCTGGCAAAAAAATGTAGTTAACTTTCCAGCAACAACTATAACTGACATAGAAACGACTGCTTGAGCTTCTGACGCCTGGCAACTTGCGATCTTCGAGTGCTGACTCACAACTGATACACACTTACTGGTGATAGCAGCGGTGCGTGCGCTACAGACCAGATTTCCTGGAACACGCAATTCTTTCCCAGGACCATGAACCTTTAGCCCTGTATAAGAAACAGCAGCTTCAATTTTCATTAAAAAGAAATAATTTCTTTCAGAGGGAAGGGCAATTCAACATCATAGCAAAGAGGAGGTCTCTCGTTAACTGATAGAGCTATGTGTGTATATCCTCGAGCCACAATCAAAACAGCAACACGAGGGTCCGACTGAAAACCAACCCCCCATCCCCACAACATTAACAGACAAGAGCCGGATTGTAATCAAAAGTACTTACAATGCCAGTTGCTCAGCAAAAACTCGCGCCGGGAACACAGTTGACACGAAGAAAACCGACATCACAAGGGAAAGGAGCTGTAACACTGTTACTGCTGCCTGGTGTTTCACGCACGGAGTTTGTTTACACTACAGCATGTGATCTAAACTTGAACGCCGTACACTTTACGGAAACGTTACCGGTTTCCAAGGCAGAAGAAGTGAAACCGCGATAAACAGGCTTCTAAAGCAGGCACAAGCATTCCTTTTTTGCCTTATTTTCAGACTTAAGTAAGTAAAGTTCAGACTTGGTTTTGGAGATGTCTAGCTACGCACACACGGAGACACTTGGGTGGTTTCGGCTATTTGAAAGCCACAGCCCGTCTTTAACCGGAAGCCAGGCAACCTTTGTTGGGACGGGGGCGGGGCCGGACAAAAACAGGAAGCTGGCGCTCTTGTGCCCGCCGGAGGATTTCCGTGTTAGCTAGTGGGGCTCCCGTGGAGAGCCCAGAGGCCCCCGCCTGTTACCCGGAATGACCCGCTGGCTGCCGAGGGACACGCAAGAAGAACCTGGTGAGTAGGGTGTGAGGGGGATATGTGCGCGCGCGCGCGTGTGTGCGCGCGCGTGTGTGTGTGTGTGTGTGTGCGCACGTGTGTGTGTCTCTGGTGAGGTAAGGGGGAGCGTGTGTGTATGCAGTGTGTGTGTGTGCGCGCGCGTGTGTGTGTATGCGACGGCGGGGGTTGATTCTCTGTATGTATGGGTGCGTGCATGGGCGCTTGTGTGTCTGTGTATGCGCATGCGTGTGTGGTGCCGTGCGCGCCCTCGCGGAGGAATCAGACAGCGACGCTCGTGCGTGAGCTCTGTCTTCACATTCCTCCTAACACGCCAGCAACAGATGTCTCGCAGACAGCAGGCTTACGCCTGCTTTTTACGTCTGCGAGACCTAACAAGCATTTGCAATGCAATAGGTCTCGCATTATTTAAGTTTGAGCTATTAGAATTGTAAATGGCAATTGTTTTTTGCTTTATGCTATAGTTTTTTTTACATAAAAAGCTACATATAAAATATGTTTTATTAAAAATATTTATGCAGTATCTAAATTTTGTTTGCATAAAACAGTATAATATCTTAGTAAAAAAGTCAAATATTTTAATGGAAATTCACCAAATGTTCATTTATGTGTTGGTTTTGAAAATAGCTAAATTAATAGCTTTGTCATTTACAATGCCAATAGTTATAATTTTCGCAAATGTGAAACCTATAGCATTTGTAATGCAACATTTGTATTTACGTGACTTAGATGTATTGATATTACAAATAACAATGGCTTTTAATTTTTTTTAATACTGTGGTGGTTCTGAGTGATAATGTGGTGGTGCTGAGTGACTGCACTCACTGTCACTCTGCACTCACTGTCACTCTGCACTCACTGCCACTCTGCACGCACTGCCACTCTGCACGCACTGCCACTCTGCACGCACTGTCACTCTGCACGCACTGTCACTCTGCACGCACTGTCACTCTGCACGCACTGTCACTCTGCACGCACTGTCACTCTGCACGCACTGTCACTCTGCACGCACTGTCACTCTGCACGCACTGTCACTCTGCACGCACTGTCACTCTGCACGCACTGTCACTCTGCACGCACTGTCACTCTGCACGCACTGTCACTCTGCACGCACTGTCACTCTGCACGCACTGTCACTCTGCACGCACTCTGCACTCACTGTCACTCTGCACTTACTGTCACTCTGCATTCACCGGTCGCGGGGGATATAGACGTCGCCTACTCGTCCATACTTCTCGAAAACTCTTCGAAGTGTTTCGGGCGACCTCCTGTAGGTAAGATTGTCCACCTTCAAGGACGTCATGCCTCCTACGTCAGGCGGCGGCCTGCCGTAACTCATCTCCAGGGAACCCGTGAGAGGCGTCGGGCGGAACCTTAACTATTAAGAAGGTGAAAGTCAGCAGGCGTGGGCGCCTACACTGACAAGAGCTTTGGCCAAAGTTAGTTAAAATAAAAAAATAACCTGAATAAAGTAATTGAGAAGTCAGGCAGGCCGGGGGCGGTACTGCGGGACACCTCTGTGACGTCATTCCCGGGCCGCGCTCTGATTGGCTGCTGGCCCGGGACCTGACGTGCAACCAGGAAGAGGAGCCGGCAGCAGGAAGTGGCGTGAGCATTGCGGCCCCGGGGCTCCCGTGACCAGGAAGGAGCCCTGGATACTGTTTCCCTTTAAGTCCCGGTCCCGAGATGGGGGACCGGGTGAAGACCCGCGGGGCGAAGCGGGCGCACTGAGGAGGTGGGGCTCCCATGTGGAGAGAGAGCCCCGCCGAGCGCTACCACCGCCCGGCCGGAAGTGACATGAGCATTGCGGCCCCGGGGCTCCCGTGACCAGGAAGGAGCCCTGGATACTGTTTCCCTTTAAGTCCCGGTCCCGAGATGGGGGACCGGGTGAAGACCGCGGGGCGAAGCGGGCGCACTGAGGAGGCGGGGCTCCCATGTGATCATGCTGACCCATGCTGATCATTTACCTTCCAGTCCAGCTACCCCTTCAAGAAGACCATCTACCTCAGCATAAGGGAAGGGTCCTGCATCTTAACCTTTGAAACCTACATCTCCATATGTGGTGACTAGATGCAACAGCTACATTCTTTTAACTTGCTACCTGAAATGGTAGATGTCATTTTTGCAGTCAGAAGTCCATTTATGACGATAATGTTTGTAGTTCGGTGTGGGTTTCTTCATCTAGACCCTCTGTAAGCCAATCGCTCTGATATTTGGTCAATGCCCCAGCATGGCCTTGCAGTGGGCACGCTTTCGGGATACTGGTCAGTACCTTCTGCCTTCGTATGTTTTCCCGACTAGCCATCTAGGATAGGTTTTCCTGTGGTTATGACACATAAGCTCCCTCCAAGATCATGCATCATGTCTCAGTGGGATACTGAATCTTGTTTCAATGTTCCTTATGTTCATACTATTCAGGTCTAAGCAGATTTGAGAAGGCAGGTAACTTCCTTATGGGAATTGCAGGTTATGAATATGAAAATATGGATCTTGGAAATCCAGAGACACCATCTAGTCCAAACAGAGGGAACATTTTGATGTCCTTCAAAAAGGCATTCAACAGCAAGAGATCCAGAATAGGCGTAAGCATCTCCTTCCTTCTTCAAAACAAGATAGAGGCAAAACAGCACCAATCAACCTCTCAGAGCATGCTCAGGGGGAGTCTTTGGACCGCATAAGATTGGCTTCTTGCATCAAGATAGTGGTGTGGTCTGCCAACAAAGGCTCTGGAGTAGGGAATAGTAGGTGGGGACCAAATGAAAGGCAGGACAGAGCCCTTTTAAACAATATGCAAGCCCCATCAGTCTGATCTGATTGATCTCTGGCCAGGGAGGAAATATTGTTTCCTACCTAGTATCAGCTGGTCATGGGTCTGGGAAGGAAATCCAAAGTTGCTCGGGATCCAGTGCAGCAGGGTAGGAGATGCAGAAGGACAGTTGTGTCAGATTCAACTGCCACCACACCCTGTGCCCCGAAAAGAGCTGCCTTTGCTACTGCACCAGCAGAGAATGAGGATTCTATTGGAAATCCAGGCCTCTGGAATTGCCTCTAAACATTCTGTACGGTTGGTGAAATTGACTGGCTGGGGACAAGAACCCAAAGAATTGGTGAAACGGATTGCTCGAGCACCAAGAAGGTCTGCTCTCCAAACAGCCTTGATCGATCGAACAGCAAGCCCATAAGGAATGCTTGAAAATCCCCTTAAAACCCAGTTGATTACATCCAGGCATGCCTTCAGAGCACTAAACAGGTGGTCTATGAAGTCGGTGGTGTCCAGGGCCCTACACACATGTTGATATTGGGCTGTTTGGATCAGTGAGTTCCTGAGGTCGTCACTGGAAGGGTAGGCGACAGCTAGCTGGCCATGTTCCATAAGGCTGGTTTCAGCAAACAAATGATGGACGGAATGCTGACATTGCAAACATTCTCCCCCAGTCAGAAGATCTTGGTTAAATCCATCGTTCTTTTGCCCACTACACCACCCCAGTTTGGACCCAGCCATATGCAAATCAGCCTTGACCTTGTGCCTCATGGGAACATTCCAGATCGAACTGCCAAGCCAGGTCCCCCATTGGCCGGAAAAAAGCATCCAGGGACCGGTTTCAGGGTATGTCACCCTTTATAGGCCAGGCTAGCTTGAATCCAGTGGCACAGTGAGCAAGGTACCCACATCTGGGCATACCCATCCCACTTAGGGCGAAAAGTGTTACAGCAAACAAATGATGCTGACATTGCAAACATTCTCCCCCAGTCAAAAGATCCGGATTAAATCCAGATGACATAACCCACAACCATAAAAGAGGTTAAAACCCGGCTAGCGGAGGAAAACATTCTTCCCAAAAGGTATAATACCTTTGGACTCCATTTCCAATATTTATGATTGCCTTTACTTTTAAATGCTTGCTCCACAATGCAGTCAAGGCATGGAGCGATTTATCCCCAAAACATTGGCTCGCCAGGAGAATCTCTTCAGGCTGGCCACCGGTCAGCTGATCGGAGGGGCTTGGAATAAATTAGATCAAATGAGCATGACCGCATCTGTAAGGGCCTTATTGAATGGCAAAAGTGGCTCAGAAGAAGTTGGACTTGATTAAAGAATTTCAGTCAATAAATTGGCTTTTATTTCCAGAATAGCAGGTTTAGCACTTATGCTACAATACACAATACTACTACTTCACGCTACTACAGCCAAAGAAGCACTTTCTTCCATTGGAGGACCAGCTGGAGAATCCAGCTCTCTTTGGTGAGGTATCTGGCCCACTGGGATTTTGTAAGTCGAAAAAATAAAGCCAATGAAAGGAGGGAAAGCACATTGTCGGTCTCATCAGAGAATAGGAGGCATTGTGTATGCCATGGACTGCATCATAGACTTAGCAGAAAAGGGGCTCTATCTTCTTATGGTATTCATGTAGAGTCAGAGCCCGAGGGTGACTGTCTGGTTGCAATAACACTGGTTGGGTCTTATATATTTGATAACGTGACATGGTGTTGGACGAAGTCAGCCTGGTGTCAGAAACTGGTGTTGCAAGAGGATCCAGCGGCACCAGCAAATAATTGGCTTCTGTACAGGCCATATAACTGGTCAAAAGGTTTTAGTCTGCACCAGGAGATGGCTAGCTGGCAGATATCCCACTCGGACCCCGGCATCTGAATTGCCCTCCAGGGAAAGCCCAGGAAATTTGCAGCATGGCCGCTTTAAAATCTAGCTGCTGATGTGGCGATGATAGCCTAGGGAAACTGGGGAAAGCCAGGACCAAATGAGTGATCAGCTCAGAGTCAGAAGATATTGGGCCCTTCAAGTGGCACCCAAATGGCTTCTCAACAGACTTCAGGTGGGATGATGGGGGAAGAGTTCCACTTGGCTCTCATGCACTTATGGTACATCTTTGACCCACTGAAAGATTTTGACCATGAAAGGGACTTCCCATGATCGATAACAGCCATACTACATGGAGTGGCTCTCTATTTCATAAGTGACCTCTTTTTATATACTCTGTATCAAAGCTTTAGCTCCTGTTTCCTGGTTGTCTTTGGTGCAAGAGGGTGCACTCCTCGCATGCTTTGAGCTGTAACCAGAGCCAAAGCACCAGAGGCATACCATTTCAGTAATCTTGGCCCTCTAGAACCCTGCAGCTATTTTTTTTTTGCGAGGGGGGGGGGGGGGGGGGGATTTTCCCTAGCACACTGTTTTTAAGACAAAATTTGGAGTTCTTGGAAAACCAACAGCAATGGAAGAAGAGCTCTGGATTCATGTTGAAGGGAGTAGAAAGGAACAGACATAAGTGAGCAGACATGGCGCTTATATGCAGCTTCACTTTGACATTTCGTGGGCAGTATCAAGTCACTGCAGAGCCATAAGGCATAACCTACAGGTACATGGGAAGCAACACTAAAGGAACATCTCTGAATCCAGTCAGTTGTCTGGAAATATTGTGAAGGTGAGGAATCTGTGGTTGGTAGTACCCATCAGAAACAGTGCCACTTTTTGTTTGTTTAGAAACAGGGGACTATGTAACAGGTATAAGACATTACGTCAAACATTATCTACACTAATCTTTAGCTTTCGAAGTATCAAGTAGCCTTTAGCATCCCTTTATTATTTTCATTTTATTAGGGTTACTTATGTATCGCAGTTCATGCGGAGCTGTGCATAAGGTAGGTTAGAATTTGCATGCTGATACAGGTGTTAAAAGATGTATCAATAGACCTCTACCAGTTTTATAGAACATCTTGTCTTGGATGAGATCCTGTCTCCAAGTCAGCTTGAAAAGACATTAGGTTGAATGCAGCAAAAGGACAAGATAGCTCAGTTTTGGAGGTTAAATGGCAGTAGATTGAAACCTGTGCACAGTTTAATTCTTAAAACTATTTTAGAAGCAGAGGGTGTAGAAGGAAAACTGTAGAATCATCTTGTTCACCACGAATTGGATATGACTTTCAGCATGTTGAGGTAACTGATACGAAGTTTGGATATTTTGCTCATTCTGTTAAAGCATACAAATAAACCTCTGAAAAGATGGTGCAGTCAACAAATGCACACAGGAACAAATTACTGTTCAAGAAACACTCCTTTTTAGAAGATCTACTGTGGTTTATCTCCATCAGACCAGGAAAAAACCTTTATTTCCGATCACAGGTACACAATTTAAGTGACTTATCTGAAGCAAGTGCATGGCTCAGTTCCCAATACTTCTTGGGTTAATATATTGCAGTTGTGTTGTCTGTCCAGATTAGGACAAGCTAGGTTTGAACAATGGATATAAAGGTTTGTACAGCTAGGTGGAATGTTCTGAACAGCATTATATTTTCTGCCAGATGAGCTCGCTGACTCTAAAAACACACAATGTAATGGCTACCTCAACTTCCTCTTCATGGGACGGCACTGCTTTATTGATGTACCATTAGGTCAGATCATCTGACCGTTAGAGAATCTTCAGAATCTTCAACTTTCAGCATCATGGAAATCCAGGGCTGCCATTGGTCAATGAGGCATTCTTGTAGTCGCTTGGGAACTCATGTATTCAGTAAATATTATTGTGCGAGGACATTTAACCCATCATTATTTGCTGATCTGGAGTAAGCATTATTCCATTCCAGCACCAAAGACTTTAGGATGTCGAAATATCCTTTCATGTGCCAAACAGGATTGCGTGAAAAAGTAATAGGTAATAGTGTTGAGCTTCAGACTTCAAACTAGCAGAAGAAATTATATGGCACTTCCAGTAGTCTCGACAGCCCTGCTCATGGAAGCAATGCCCCTCCTGCATCCTCAATGTTCGATTGCCAAATGGAGCTGAGGCCAGACGTGATTGCCCCATTACATTCTGAGTGAGTGCATCTTTCCCTGGGGGTGATTGGCAGTGACCCAGGGATATATTTTAAGGAGGTGCAACCTTTTCTCTCCCTGAGGCTGAGTCCACTAAGGGCAGAAACCAGTCCAAGAAGCCATCAGATGGGGACATATGATCCACACAGAGGATGCGCATAGGAGTGGTGCCTGACCCTAACATGGCCGACACGAGGTCCTTTCTGGCTGGATTCCTGCGAGGCGCCTGGAGGTGAAGGGAATTTACCCAGTTGGGAGAGCTGACTGAGTGCGCAGAGGTGGTCACTGGGTGACATCAACTCTTGTCCAGGCTGTCTGTCGTGAGATGTCGGAAGGGGTGCTAATATGGACTACCGTTGATCTTCTCTCCTCTCCACGGATCCTCGCATCTTCCAAGAATATTGCTGATACCACTGTCTTCCCACCCCCACACACTCTTTAGGTCATGTTAAACACCCCGTTTACTCGCATGTTTTTAACACAATGGTTCGCACTGTGCAACACCAAATCTATCCATTGTTTGCCCACCCCTGTGAAGACTGCCAGTACCGACCTGACATTAAAATGGTGACCAAACGTTCCCCTGGGCCACATCTTACCTTCCCCTCTGCTATTGTTTGTTCCCAATGTTTCTCCGATCTCATTATTCTGCCTACGCTCTTTCACCCTTAACTCACTTCTTTTTGCTAGCCCTCCCATTTTAGACCCTGAGGGTTCTTTACTTTGATTTAACTACGTTCAGTTTGGCAGCTTACTTATTTTATTTTCATGGTTTTTCCCTCCTACCTTCTTTGTGAGCTGCTCTAGGGCAGTAGGCGTCTGTATTGGCGTACCTACTCTCATATCCCCCAGTCTGCTGTATCAGTCCTCCACTACCACCCTACTGTCCCCGATTGGCCTCCATGTTTGTGCCCCTTGCCAAAGCACTTCCTCTCCCCTTGTTGGGGAGGGATCTAGCATTTTTGCCCCGGAGTCTCAGATTCCCCTCTGAGAAAGTCCACAGTGTTAAAGGTTCACACAAAGCGGAAAAATGCCTTAATTGGCTACCTGGAATGTGCCCCTTACCAAAGCACTCCTTCTCCCTTTGTGGGGGAGGGATCCTAGCATTCTTGTCCTGGAGTCTCAGACACCCCTCTGAGAGAGTCCACAGTGTTTAGGGATTCTCCACATAACAGAGGTTTGGGAATGGTCACTCTAAATGTTTTTCCATTGAGACCTAGCTATCTGGCTGAAGCCCGGTGGAGCTACCCGATAACTCAAGAGGAGATGGGCTGTGGATTCCACTGTGTCCGTCACTTACCCAGCCAGACCTGGGGCAGACTTTCCTTTCATCTCTCCAACGTATCCATCCCTTACCCCCTTTCCCTTTGTCAGTCCATTTTACTTACCCTCTATGTTCTTTAAATGTTTTTTGTAATTTGTGACTGATGTAATTTGGCAACTATGTGGAATCTTATGTAAAGCGCTCTGATACGTCCGGGTCTAGCCAGGGCTATATCAAACTCTTAATAAATAAATATCAATCTGGTGTTGGGATGGCATGACTGATCCCACTTGTCTTTTCCCCATCCTCTTAAAAGGGGACCTGGCAAGCCTTACTAACAGCACTGAAACAACATATAATGCCAAAGCCTTAGTCAGAAAGACACTTTTTGACCATCCTCTCCCTCCAATAACTTTAATTTTTCAGTAGCACCAAGTGAACAGAGGATGCGTTAAGAGTCGTTCCTGTAAGCATCATATATGCCAGGAGTCTCAGTGGAAACTTCATCTAATAGGAAAAGAGGGTCTTCCGGTACGACTTTGCACTTCCGTTCATGCTGCAGAGGCAAGATCTGGTAAATGCAGGAGTAAAAAAAAACTGCTTTCTAGGTTCTAAAAATCCGTCAGAGATGACGGATAGAAACTGGAGAGGAAAAAACAAGAATAGTAATATATCAAATAGATCAATGCATTTCTAAGTGTAATGTCAGGATAAGATCACAAATGACAGTAGGTAACAAACGAAGGCTCATATGAGTTAAAGCTGCAGGGTACGATGCATGGGTGTACATCAGGCAGACTATGAAATATGAGGACATTCCTTAAGGATCAGACTGCCCTTTTGGGTGGTTTTCCTTACTTACCTGGACAGTCAAGAAAATGAGAAATGAAGAAATGCTTATATATTCTAAGTGCCCTGAAGTTGCATCCAAGTCTCTTAAGGCTTCACTGTGCAGAATTCAGTTTTGACTAAAGTTAAAAATTAAACTGCATTTAATTTTTTTAATTGAAGATCCTGTGATCAAAAGCCTATCATGATGCTTTTCAGGACTTCTTTGTATCAAAGGTGCAGTGGCACTAAAAGCTTTCACCACAAAGGTAACACAGAGTATTTTAAAGCCTGTTCGCTTGTATCAAGCGCCTTACATGAACACCTTGCTATTTTGATTGACCATGCTTTAAGACTGGCTACTGCTGACGGGTGAATTACGACATTAAAGCCTTCAGTCTTTTATAATTTTAATTATGGCTACTGTATTTATTCTAGTAAAAGACGTAGGTTTACAGTATACTTTGGTAGTCTTTCTTCGCCCCATTCATGTGCTATATTTATAGTTACAGATAGAGATGTGGTTGTTTGTGAATTCTTTAACTTCAAAGAAGTCCAAATGTGTGCCATCCTTCTGAATGGTTTGCTGATATTCACAGCACTGTATTCTCCTCTGCAACACAAATTCTGGTTGCCTGGGGTGGTGCAACTCCATATTGGCACTTTAAGTATACAACAGTTTTGTTGCTTAAATTAGTCAGGTTCACAAAGAGGGACTTGCAAACATTTGCTTATACAGAGTATTCTGTTCTGAATGTTGGCAATAATGTGGTGCCCAATGGCACTCATGGACTATAGGTCTTTCTCTAGCTCAGTGGTTCCTAACCTTTTGACTTCTGTAGAAACCCCGTACCAAACCTAATCATTACTGGAACCTATGGACCCACACGGACTCACTAATGGAATTCAGGGGCCTCCAGTGAGTCCTTACTGGATGCTGAGACCCCAGTCTATGCATTTCGATGAGCTGATCACCAAAACAATATACAAAAATACAGAAACAAGCATTTGTCAAACAAATACACAAAAGATTAAATATTTTATTTAATTCACAAATATAAAAATAGAAAAGTTTAAAAGGAAGGCTGGAGCCTTTCTAAATTCAACTAAGGCCATTCATCAGCCATACTATATTCCGTTTGATGCACTTGCTCTGCTCCCATGAATCAATCGGAGGTTACTTTAATGGTTACACTCCATTTTCAATAATTTTTTACTTTTACAGAAAGTTTTAAAATTTTAAATTGGAAATGTTGCTTCTTTATTTATATACACCTTAATTATCTATTTAATTTCCTAGATATACGTGGAACCCCACAGGTAAGGCTTCAAGGACCCCCAGGGGTCCCCAGACCACAGGTAAAGAATCCCTGCTCTAGCTCATTTTCTCCTCATATTTTCTGAAGAGGATTTTCTCAATAGGCACACTCATATATTAGAATAGAAAGAATACTTCTCACAATTGTAAAAGCTTGATTTAGGTAAACTATAGCATGAATGTTTTAGGAGTACTACGCAACCAACAGCCTCAATCCAGAAATCTGCTTCGCAATTTACCAACATAAGGTGTACGTTCAACATTGAAAAGATGAGCTCTACATGTAGAACAGAAAAGGTCTGCCCATTAAAAAACAGCCTCTTCTTGCAAGCTTAAAATACAAAGTTACCTAATCGGTTTGCAGGGTTTCTTTTGAAGAGCATCCGTAAAAGGCTCTGAGCATCAGAGCTGAGAAATTGAGGCATTCCAAGTTTGGCTCTGTGAAAAATAAAATGCAAGCAGAATGTAAATTAGGGTTACACCTATAAAACTATTAGCTCGTATTCGTTGCAGAACAAAAGCAATTTTTCCAGGGTTAGATGTAGTTCTTTATTTGCTAATGTTTCTCACTTCTTTAAAATGTTAAATTTTTACTTTGTCAACAAGTTTTATGGTAAACGTGTTTGAATTTTTGGTATAGTTATAGATTTATACTGCAAATAAATAAACAGTACATAATTAGTGGTTTGCAAAATCTAACTCCAGGTCCAGTCTGTCAATTACTTAACTGTCTGCAGACCGAGAGTCCAATATCCATTAAAAACAAGCATTTGCAATGCAATAGGTCTCGCAGTTACATGAGTTTGAGCTTTTAGCATTGTAAATGACAATGCCTTTTATTTAAGTTTTGGTTTTTAGAGCCTAAGTCTAGGGCATTGTCATTTACAATGCCAATAGGTTACACTCTTGGTAATGCGAGACCTATAGCATTCCAAATGCTTGTTTTGTTTATGAAGTTTTATATAGTACGAACTAGACCCGAAGGTATCGGAGTGCTTTATATGAGCATCAGTTGCCTTTCAACCAGACAGACTCATTTGCAAAATGGTAGCTGCGCACATGAAGTTGAAAAAAAAGTGAACATACAAATGTATTGTACTGTTGGAAAAAAGAAATGATAATTCGCTTTGGAGGCTTGAAGGGGCAGTTCTGCATGTCAGTCATATCTTTTGTGGTGGGTGCAGTCTGTGTGCTGAACTACAGTACGCGGAGTGGGGGAAAATAAATTGATGCTGCTTTAGATGCACTCTAGGTGTTGGAAACGGATGATACCACAAACTCTTTCTGGCAGAGTCGACGTCTAGTGAAGCAGCGTCGCTGCAGAGCTTTTGATTACCTCTTGGCGCTCCTATGGAAGACTGGGAAGTACTACTAACTCTAGACCAGTGGTACAACTGTCTCTAAAACAATCACGCAGTAAACGACTATGCTGGTTCTCACAGCCAAAGCGGTACAAAAGAGAGTGGTGATTGACGGAGCATCTGAACTAATCAAACACTCACACCCAGTTAACAGATCGGGGTTTAATCCATCACCGTTCTTTAGTCCACTCTGCCACCCCTGTTTAGACATGGCCGTATGCAAATCAGTCTGACCCTGTGCCTCATGGGAACAGTCCAGCCCGAACTGTCAAGCCATGCCTTCCCTGGACCGGATTCAAGCTTCCTAGGACCGGTTTCTGGCATTATAGCCGTCTTCAGCCAGGCTTGCTTGAATCCAGTGGCAAAGTGAGCAAGGGACCCAGATCTGCTGACTGGATGAGTGTTTGATTGGTGCAGATGCTCCGTCCATCACCACCCCCTTTTGTACCGCTTGGTTCTCACAGCCAAACTCAAACCCACACTTTGACTCCGCGTATACTGACCCAATGAACAAAAAACAATTCTGTCCCTAGTTGTAGTTACACAGCCTCTCTACAGTGACCTCGTTTTGCCACAACCAATACATTGTTTCCTTATACCTTACTGTGGCACCTCTACTTCTGGCTTCTGCTGCCGAGTAGTGGGGGCGTGTAAGGGGGTGTCATGGGAGTCCGGGGATGCAGCAGTGCTGGAAGGCACAGAGCACATCCGATACAAAGAAAGTGAAAGTACGGTATGCCGAGCTGGTAAAAAGTATGAAATCAATGTTTGTAAGTTTTTTGGTGATGTGCGCATAAGAAAACAAAAGTGCGGCCACCTCTTTACATAATTGGCATGGTGTGCATGCTATTATTAAAGTGAAAGCAGGGGGGAGGCGCTAGGGGGCGCACAGCGGAATGGCTGGGTGAGTTCGCAGCTCCGCCGGACGGCTGAAATCATGGCGCCCTAAGACCGTCCAAATGCCCGTTACCACCGCCCAAAACGGACCGACAGGCGTGTGAAGCCAGCGTACATGAGATGTGAAAAGACCTAGTGCCAGAAATGAACGATTGCAGCTAAACGGCGGCATTTTCCGCTCGGGAGCTCGGGAGTGAACAAGATGGCGCCCGCCGCTCTCCCCTGATCGCGCGACCTACTGGCGACATTCTAACCACCAGCGCTCGCCTGAGCATATTGATCGGTGTGGCACGATATGACCTCGCAGCGACACGGGTATGACTGCCCTGTCGGGCTGAGGGGCCTCCGTGGCGGCAACTCGGTGTGGCCAAGACCTGGAGAAAACATGGCGGCTCTCACAGGTACAGTTATGGTGGTGGATTGCTGAGCACCGGCGGAGCTCCCTCCACGATCACTCGCCGTCAGGGACTGGTGTCCACCTCCCGCCTTGGTGCCGGGTGCGACTGCAGTGGACCTTAGTCACGCTCAGCTAACGATCGGATACGACAGTGGGTGCAGTTTTGGCCGGGCGAGAGGAGACGCTCGTGGGCGCCATTTCCAGATCTCTGCCCTCTCCTCCCATGAGCTGAGCATACGGAGGCTTGAGTTCAGTGTCCCCCTTTACCAGCAGATATCCACCGTGGACGTGCAGGCAGTGCACGGCCTAGCCACGGCGACAGGCAACAGGATAACGCGCTCTACGCCGCGGTTCAGGGCACCGCTCACGCCATCTTCAGCGGCAATGGGGAAGCCGGAGAAGCAACAACAAAAGTTATCCTTCGAAGCGAAGAAATCGTCGAAAGCTACGGACGCGGGGTCTCCTGCTGTGAACGACACCGAGCGAACAGGAGGCAGGCAACAACATGGAGAAGATCCTCTTGGCCATCCAATCGAATTTACAGGACATCACTGGGAAACTGGATAATCTCCCATACAGAATGGATGGAATGGCGGCCAAGTTGGAGAAACACGGGGAGAGGCTGGACACTGCAGAAACGAGAATATCGGGGGTTGAGGACGAATCCCATGCCACCACTGCCAAATGCGCGGCCATGGAGAAGGTGTTGGAGGTGATAAAGGCGAGAGAGGAGGATTTGGAAGCGCGTTCGAGGCGCAACAACGTGCGCATAGCGGGACTACCGGAATCCACCAACACCAGGAAAATGGAGCAGTATGTTGAGAAATTGTGTAGGGACGTGTTTGGCGAAGACTCTTTCTCACACATTTTTGTTATTGAACGTGCACATAGATCCCTTGCGCCCCGACCACCACCGGGAGCCTCGCCAAGGCCGATTGTGGCCAGAGTTTTTAATTACCGGGACAGAGACACTATCTTGAGGTTGGCGAGGGAGAAGGGGCCTATCACTCATCAAGGCAATAAACTGGAATTCTTTCCGGACCACACGGTAGTGGTACAGCAAGCACGCACGGAATACTCGGCGGTAAAGGCCAAGCTTCGTGAGCTTCAAGTCCCTTACTCTATGCTTTACCCAGCTCGTCTTCGGGTACAGTGGGAGGGTAAACCGTTGATACTGGCGAACCCGAAGACGGCACAGGACTTTGTGAAACAAGTCTTCGCACAGAGAAAAGCTGAGGCACGTAACGGACAACAAGCCGACTCAGACTGAGCTGGAGGGGTCGTCGTATACCTTCTGCTGACTGAGTATATAACGGCTGGCCCCCACGTGGTCTCCCTGGGGACCGGTTGGCAGTGCAGGCCTAGATGGACTAATGGCGGAACTGATGTTCAACTCTGGGATTATCACTGCCTATGCATCACATGCCTATTGACTTTTTGATATTAATTGTGCCTTGTATAAATTTCGGGGTGGGACTTTGTTGTGCTGGGTCCTGTGGGTTGTGCCTTCCTGGCGGGCGGACTTCCCTGCTCGGGGACTTATCAAAATGGCGCCCGCATCGCTCGAGCGCATGGTCTTGCCTGCTCTTCCTAGAGGAGGGGCTGCCTGTGAACACTACTTGAGAATAACCTGCCCGGTGGAGGGCTACCCTGTTATTTTTTTTTGCATTGCTTATAGGCCTTAGTACTACTTGTTCTGTGGGGTGGTGACGAGATGGGGGAGCGGGAACTTGCGGGTGTGTCACGGACCAGAGCACGCTGCCCGCCTATTGCTCATGTTTCTGTTATCAGCTATGTTCTGCACTGTTGACTAGTTAACTGGGTACATGCACTATCAGCTTGTTATCGGGGCCTAGGATTGGTTCCTTCCTGGAACGGACTATGCATCGCCTAGCGGTCATTTGCAGTTTCTTTTTTCTATCGCACATGAGGGCTTCGAGGGTCTGGGGCGTTGAGTATGGTAATGTGTCTTTTTATGAACAGCGAGAACGCCGTCCGCACTCAATAGCTTGAGTGCAGAGTTGTGCCCCCGGCGGACCTCCACTAGGGAGTTCCCCACAAAAGTTCTACGGGTTGGTTCTGAAGTTTGGCCCTGACATGGTTCTGAGGGCATTGGGGAGGGAATACTGGCTTCGGCATGTTTGGGTTGCTGGAGTGGGAGGAGGTGGGGGGATATGTTGCATGTTGCGGTTCTGAGACCTGTGCGGGCAACTCTTGTCCATCATGTGTTTATGCACGATCTGGTACCTATTGCACCACATTTCACTACCCTTGGCCACCCCTCACATGCCCCCAAGGGGACGAATACTGTGTCGCGCTAAGGTACACTACCACCGCACCGATGACTCGGAGACAGGCTCACTCACCTGACATGCACATCAACCTCTTGACATGGAATGTGAGAGGACTAAAACAGCCCAGAAAAATTAGGAGAGTTTTTGCATATTTGACCAGACACCACATTGATGTTGCTTTTTTACAAAAACGCACATCGCTCCCAACACGCATCAGTCTATTGGTCTTAAGTGGGCTGAATCTGTCTATGTCGCAACATACTCATCCTACTCCAGGGGAGTAATGATATTGCTGAGGAAGGGTCTCAATTTCAAAGTTTCACGGACACTGCATGTTCCAGGAGGCAGATACGTTCTGATATCGGGTACGCTACAGGGCGTGGCACTGACTTTGCTTAATGTGTACGGCCCTAATGTGGACTCGCCTGGTTTTTTCCGCGAGTTGTGGGGACATCTACAACAATTCACACACACTAAGATTTTGTGCGGGGGAGACTGGAACGTGACCCTAACTGATGAGCGGGATCGCTCAGCACACTCCACCGAGTCACACAAACAGGCCAGATCACAGCTTCACAACATACTAGCAGATGTGGGACTGACGGACATATGGAGGCATAACTATCCAAGGGACACGGGGGCTACACACATTTCTGCATGCCATAACAGTTGGTCGCGGCTGGATTACTGGTTGGGCGCAGAGGACATTGTGCATTGGTCTAGCGGCATGAAGGTACTTTCCAGAACGCTGTCGGCCCATAACCCGGTTTTGTTAACACTGACGATCCCAGGTCATGTTCCACCTCCTCGTCATTGGAGATTTAACTCACGGGCCTTAACTGACATTGTATACACTGATACTATTCATAAAGCTATCAAGGACTATTTCCTGCTTAACGAACCAACGACAGATGACCCATGCCTCTTGTGGGAAGCCTTTAAGGCGACTATAAGGAGGGTTTGCATGAGCACCACCTTTGGAATTCTTAAAGACCTTCGGCATCAAATTAAGAAGTGTGACACACAGTTGAGGGATTTGGAACGGGAATATGAAACTACCCGAGACCCTACGATACTGGGACAACTGCGTACATTACACACGGAACATCAATCGTTGGTAGATGACGAGATCAAATATCGATAAACGACACACGGCTAGACGATTTGGGGAGGGTGGTAGACCGGGAGGGCTGCTGGCGGCCAAAATATGTGAAGGGAGGAAACACACCGCAGTGCTGGGTATAAAAGATGAGCATGATGTCATCTTGACACAGCCGGCGGACATTTTACGTGGCTTTGTGTCCTCCTTTAGCACACTGTATGCTTCGCAGCCGATTGCACCCACAGAGGACATCAAAGAGTACCTCAGGGATGTGGCTATTGCGTGGTTATCTGATCGTCAGAGGGAATATCTGGCGGCGCCCATTACGGAGGACGAGGTCACGGACGTGATAAAAGCGCTTCCGAATGGCAAGGCGCCAGGCCCAGACGGCTACACAGCCGAATTTTATAAACATTATGTGGACATCCTGGCTCCAAGGCTGACGGAGATGTATGGGGCGGCATTCGACAAAGGTGAACTTCCCCCCCACGCTTCGTGAAGCAGTCATTATTGCCCTATTGAAACCCTCTAAAGACCCCACCCAATGTGACTCTTATAGGCCACTATCATTGATTAATGTCGACTCCAAAATCCTGGCAAAACTCTTGGCCGAGAGACTAAAGCCTTTGATGACCAACTTGGTTTTGCCTGATCAGGCGGGTTTCGTACCGACCCGATCCACGTCTCAATACCAGAACACTGTTCGCTCTAGCCCATTATCTACACCCCCAGAAGAAAGCGGTTGCAGTTTTATTAGACGCAGCAAAGGCGTTCGATTCGATCGAATGGCGGTACCTCATCACTGTACTGCATCGCATGGGCTTCCCGAAACTGTTTGTCCAATGGGTGTCCCTCTTATATACTAACCCCAGAGCCAGGGTCCGGATTAACGGGCACCTGTCCGGCAAGTTCGCGGTGGAGCGCGGCACCAGGCAAGGCTGTCCGCTCTCCCCTCTGATATTCGCTCTGGCACTGGAACCGTTGGCCTGTATTATAAGACAAAACTATAACACATCTGCCCTACACTTCCCCGCCCGTCCGCCGCACATTTCGTTGTACGCGGATGACATGGTTCTTTATGTGAGGGATCCACACGTTCACCTCAATCAACTTCTGCGAGAGTACATCAAATTTGGTGGGCACTCGGGGCTTACGATAAATTGGTCTAAGTCCTCCATTACTCCCCTTAGGGATTCCACGACTCCCATCGATGTTGACTACCCCTTGGAGTGGCAGTCCGACCCGGTGCGATATCTGGGGGTGCAATTTCATAGAGACCCGGAAGTAGTGCTGCGTGCGAATTATGGCGTTACTATTTTCGCGCTGGAGGACAAGGTGAAACGCTGGATACAGCTGCCACTGTCTCTGGCTGACCGTATCGCCATAGTCAAGATGAATGTGTTGCCCAAATTACTGTACCTTTTCTCCAACATCCCTATCACTCCACCTAATGAGGTGTTCCGAAGACTCAAGTCGTTGACACTGCAACTCATCTGGGCAGGGAAACAAGCACGGGTTGACCTCCAGACTTTGACGCTCCTGTACACCAAGGGGGGTTTTGGGGTGCCGGATTTCAGGCTTTATTACTTGTGCGCACAGGCGCAATATGCAGCATATTGGTTCCATATGGTGCCGTATTTGACTCACACAGCCATTGAGGAGGGAGATGCAGCCCCGATCCCTCTGAATGCGGTACTGTCACACAAACGCCCGCCGTTGCACACAAGGGACATCAATACAGTAGACACCACCATCAAGGCATGGCATGAACTTGGGAGGCTGGCACACAAACTACCACTCTATACTCGTAACATGCCACTGCATGATCACGCAGCGCTATCTGTCACTTGTGAGAAGGTGGGAATGTCGTTGCTACAGAGGGTGGGCATTGCGAAGATGGGTGATCTGTTTCCGGAGGGCAGTTTCGTGGAGGTGGAGGATTTGCAGTACATACACAACAAGACACAAATGTTCTCCTTCACGTACTACAGACTAAAGAGAGCACTGATGGAATTGTACCCCACTTTTCCGGAAGAACCGGCTGTATTAGATACACTGCAGCTTCTCATTGCTTCACAGGATCTGTCCCACCTGACCTCGAGGTTGTACTATGCTGCACAGGCTGACATCCCACGAACCACGGACAAGGCCAGAAATAGGTGGGACTTGGTGCTCGATGACCCACTGACTGAGAAGGAATGGGAACAGGCTTGCGCGCTTACACAAATCCTGACTCCTAACGGTAACCTCAAAATCATACACTACAAGTATCTTCATCAGGCCTACTACACCCCGGCGCGTATGGGTAGGTTTGGCATGCGGGAGGACACCGGGTGCAAAAGGTGCGGTGCCGAAGGCGCTGATTTCATTCATTTGGCCTGGGGTTGTTCGGCAATTCAGAAGTACTGGTCAGAGGTAACTACTACACTCACAACAATGGTGGGGGCTGAGGTGCATTGCACGATTCGTTGCTGCTTACTGGGCATTCTACCACAACTTAAATCATCCAGGCGTAAATTCTGTGCGATTGCCCTGCTGTTAGCCAAGAGACAAGTGTCCCAGTGCTGGCACTCTACACAGGTGCCCACTACTAAAAAGTGGTTTGTGGATATGTCAAGCTGCAGGGACAGACTACAGACATATGAAGTAAGTTTGCCTGCCAGCTCTAGGCCCAAAGACTTCTGGTCCTACTTTACTGACTATTTGGTCACGTTGGAGTCTGACACGGATTGACAAGTAACACAGTGTGGATGGGTGTGCGGGGGATTGGTATGGGTAGGGGTTGGGATGGGGGGGTGATTTGGGTGCATGGATCGAAGTTATTCCACTACGCTACTTGAACGGGACTATTGGTATGTGTGGGTCTCATGTTTGGGGAGTTCGTTGTTACGGTTTACTGTGTATGTTTTAATACACCAACAAAATTACCATAAAATAGACCTCATTTATGTGCTTCACGCCGCCGGACGGACGTTGTCGGCTGAATGGCTGTGTATTATACATGTTGAACAAGCACTTTATTTTGATTGGAGCCGGCCCCAGGGTTGTAGGCTCCTGGCTGTGTAACTCTCGGATGATGTGAATAAAGGTCTACCAAAAAAAAAAAAAAGTGAAAGCAGGCCTGACCCGCTGTCCATGATTAAAAACAAACAAAAGAAAAGCACTTCTGCCAGTATCTCATCTGAGGCGGCTGCTTAAATAAAACCAGACCAAACAAAAACGAGCATTTGCAATGCAATGGTCTCGGCATCATTAAAGGTAGAGCAATTGGCATTGCTCATGACATTTCTTTTTTTTTCTTTAAATCATAAATAAATGGCATTGTCATTTACATTGCCACTACTCTGCACTCACTACTCTGCACTCACTACTCTGCACTCACTACTCTGCACTCACTACTCTGCACTCACTACTCTGCACTCACTACTCTGCACTCACTACTCTGCACTCACTACTCTGCACTCACTACTCGGAATATGAGATCGAAACTGAAAACTGTTATTACCAATAAATGTAGGGTTGGGCCACCTGTTCCCAGCATGCCTTGAAGATGCAAGGCCCGTTACATGTATTCTACTCTATTCTTGTCCTGTTCACCCTGTCTCTGTAGAGAGCCACCCATTGGCATCATAGGATGAATGAAGCGCTTTGTCTAGGGCCAATTACTGGTATTGATTTTTCAGCTCAATCTTACTTCAGGCAGCTGCTCCACTATCTATTAATATGACGTGCAATGTGCAATCCGAGATGTGCAGTGAGCGGGAAGGACACAGCACTGTGGAGTGGAAAACAGAATACAATGGCAACTCTATCCCACAGTCCTGCAGTCACAAGCAAACACAAAGGTGTGTCTCACTACAAAAGAGCTCACAGGATGTCACAGTGATTCACTGCAGGACTGTGGCTGCAACTCTACAGCAACTGCACCAACTCAATGCCAAAGGCTGTCGCAGGAGCAAAGAAGACTAATGTAGTGCAAAGCCATACACTGCAGCTACAAAGGGTGGCAGGACCATGTCAACACTGCCCCATTGTAGCCAAAGAGGAATAGATACAGACAAATAAAGAAAAGCACAAATTCCTCACAGTCAAAACAAGCGTATGACAGTATTTATACATAAAAGTAAGATTATAAAAGACAGAGCATTACCTAACCAAGTACTGTAGTCATAGCAAACACGACCTTCCCTCACATAAATACATGGCCAAATGGATACAGCAAAGCAGGAGTTTAAAGCACACGTGACCTTTCAAAGCAAACATGCTACAAAGAGACACCAAGCAACACGCTAAATCTCTCCACCAGCTCAACACTGAGAACACATGAGAAAGAGATATCTAATAATCCAACACAGCACGGAAATAAGACAGAATGGCTTATCCCATCTTTACATATTGCACTAGCAACTAGAACTCAACAGGCAAACAGAACAAAAGCCAGTGCCGTTGTTAGAGTGGCGTTGTGAGTCTCGTCTACATGCAAATAAGATGGACACGCTTTCATTTAGCAGCCAAATATACAATAACTCTTACTGCCCCCGGAATTCCGCCGCGGCCGCACCGGAAGTCAGGCAAGGTCGCCTGTGACGGGGGCGGAGCCGCGTCCGGACCGGAAGAGGAGGCAGGGGAGGAAATGCATGGAGCGGCCCGGGGCTCCTGCGAGCGTGGAGAGCCCCGGGGCTGACAACAGGACGTTGCACACGTGTTGCGGGGCTCCCTTGACCAAGAGGGAGTCCCGGGATAGGAGCCGCAGCGTCAACTCTCCCTGCCGGTGCGGAGAGCGGAGTCCCCCAGATTGCCACAGTAAGTTAAAGGGGAGAGGGGGCGCCGGTGTGCGCGCGCACGTGTGTGTGTGTGTGTGTGTGTGTGTGTGTGTGTGTGCGTGCGTGAGCGCTTCTGTTTCTAGGTATGCGCATGCGTGTGTTGTGTGGGAGCCTCGCGCAGCGCTCGTACTAATGCGCGTGCCAGTTTAGATTCGCCTGCGCGCGGCCAGGAGTGTCTCCTGGGAAGCACACTCGCTGACATAAGATCTCGGCGGAGACGCGCTTCCGCGCGTCTTTAGCCGAGACCTAAAAAGTACTGGCACAGACGACAGAACACAGTTGGGACAGGTAGAGTAGAGAGAGTAGTGTACTGTTAGGGTGGGTGGACTAGGAGCCAGGTGTCCAGATGGAGGAAAGGGGTTCTGATTGGATGCAGCGGCAGAACCTTGGGTGCAAGGAAGGTAAGAGACTAGAACAGCAAAGCCGAGTGGGTGGAGGGAGTAAAGTGATTGTAACTATGGATGCAAAGCCTAGCGCGTGCGTCTATGTGTGTGCGCACGGTGGGGGTTTCAGGGTTACAGACATCAGAACCGGGTATGCACAGATATACAGTGCAAGGCTACAGAGCAGACTGGTGAAGCCGGTAAGACGTGTGGCGCTGGGGAAGCGGGAGCGGTGAGCGGGCAGAGTGCTGTTTTTAAACAAGCCCGTCAGAGGTCCGTGAACTCTGCTGCTTCCATCTTTTTTCTGCTGCACAATAAACATTGGCGCGTGAGGAGCAAGGGGCGAGGATGCGACCGTGAAAACGTGCAGAGAAAAAACTGTGAGTTAAGTAGCAAACAGTGAGCTAACTAACCTCTACAATACTGGCGTGGTCTGCGGCTCGAGCACTCCCTCGCGAAAGTGAAAGCGTGGGAGAGCGGGAGAACAGACGTGCGCGTTCACCACCCAAGTTTGCTAAACCACGCGTTCACACCCGTTGTCTGAAATGGGTTTTTAAGCTCGTGCACATCTACTATCCCACTTCGCAGTCTACACAGCGACAATAAGACTCGCTGCATCGTGAGGCGAGACCTAATGGGGGGGGAATTGAAAAGTGCATGGCCAAGATGGCGAACCAGTGAAATACTCTGCCCCGTTGCTCCCGCTGCCCGATTGTTTCTGGGACATCTCCAAAGCCCATCTCAAGCTAAAATGTGCCTGATTCTTTGAAGATGCAGCTGCAGGGATGGCACTTCCTGCAGCGGGTCGTGGGGAACACAGACGGCTTGAGTGGGTGTAGTTGTCTGAGTAGCCCTGAGTGCAAGATGGCAGTTGCACAGAAGAGTTGCCAGAGGCTCGTTAGAGAAAACTTGAAGCTTGAGGAAGGACGTTGGGCAGCAGCCATTATTGGCACGGCTGCCCAGGAGCCTCACCTGCACCCCTGAGCTTGGGGATGCAGCAATGGCGGAGCAGAAGGCCTGAGGTCCAGCTCAGGGGCATGGGCTGCCCACCTGGAGAACCCAGCGACGTAGTGGGGAGCTGAGGAGGTGTCCTTTGATGGTGTTGTGGCCAGAGTGGCACTGACAGTGGGCCATGCCCCGGTGTGATACGATCCGGGTGCTGTGAAGGAACCTAGCAAGTCAGTTGGCATTAGAGGGCTCTGGGGGCAAGTGGCAGAGAGGCGCAGGGCCAGATCGCTGGCACATGAGGGAAGCAATGCCATTCAGCGGCAGTGGAGGGGGTAGCTCTCCCATGCAAAAGTGAGCATACCATATTGTACAGCAGCGATGTGCTTGGACTGAGTGAGCCTGAGAAGCATAAACATTCAGACCACAGAAGGATGTCCAACATAGCATAGGGTGGCAGCCCCACCTAGGGTGCTGCTAAACCTGCACCCCTGTGAGGAGGGCACAGTGAGTGACCAAGAGTGGTTGGATTCAGCCCTGCATTCTCCAATGATACCAGCGTTCTGTCGCACTTACGATCAGTGGTACCTGTGCTAGCAGTAGAAACTTGTTTCATGCCCTCTAAACAGAAATCCCAGGCATAAGGCGCACTCCTGGCACTCTTCGAAGGTGCCTGAATTGACATTCAGTAGCCACAGGCTGATACCGTGTGCCTTTCTATGGCTTCAATGAAGCAGACCTCCTGGACAGGCTCTGGATGTTCTAGACAGAGCTTAGGGATTTCACAAAGAGCCTGGCAGAGCTCCGCAAAGACTTGGGTAATGAAATCACTATCCTCAGATGAGACATGGACTCAGTGGGACAACGTATTGTGGAGAGTGAAGCATGCCTGAAATCCATTGTGACGGCTCATGCAACTTCAGAGGTGGCCAGATTCAAGCCATCCTGGCTGATGAGGGGTGAAACTGTTGTAAATAAGGTAGTCCTTTGAAGCCAGATGTAATGTAGGTATATTCTTAAGATTTATTGTTAAGGTAATCACATAAGTAAATCACAGGAAGATGGTAAGTCCATTTGATGCCCCACCAGGAGCAGCCTCTGTCCTGCTCAGCCTGCACACTCCAACTGTCACTCCCAAGCTCACCAAGCACCCAACACTCCATGACATCATCATGCACCCAACATTCCAGACATCCACAGGCATGCCAACACTTACACTGGCTGAGCAGCAGATAAGGAAACCATAGAGAAGGGAAATGCAGCAGTAGATTATAACACATCCCCCTCCCTAAGGAAACCAAACACAATGAAAGATAATAAAAGATGCTGAGTCAGAGAGAAGGGATATGCAGCAATAAATAAATCATAACACATCCCCCTTCCTAAGGAAACTCAACACAATGAAGGATAATAAAGATGCAAGAAAATACACTGAGCAATTGAATATAGTACATACAATATAAATGAAAATGCATGACAATTCAGAATGCCAATGTAAGCACACACCTTGCATCACAATCAAAGAAGTTCCCGGAAAATATAAGACTAGACAGTTATGGAAATACTCAAGCAAACATTCGTAAGTGAAACCAGAAAATCATAAAAACTAATAACAAGGTAAAACCCAAAATTGCTTCAACACCAACATATAAAAAGTAAGAAGCAAAGAAAACACACAAGAAAGTGTTAACTGGAACACAGTCTGAACTAGAATTGCACTTAAAGAAAGTACAGGAAAAACCATCGGCCCACAAACCAAACCGTGAGCGTACACGTAGAAAACTTCTCGTGGAAGTACTTACACTACGTAGACCAAACACTAAAAACCAATAGGAAAACCATTCACCCACAACAACAGTGAGCATACACGCAGAAAACCTCATGTGGAAGTACTTACTCTACGCAGACCAAATCACAATATCCAAAAGGAAAAACCCTACACCCACAACAAGTAGTGAGCATACACGCAGAAGACTTCACGTGGAAGTACTTACACTACGCAGACCAAAACCCAATATCCAAAAGGAAAACCCTACACCCACAACAAACAGTGAGTGTACGCGCAGAAGACTTCACGTGGAAGTACTTACACTACGCAGACCAAACAACAAAAGCCAATAGGAAAACCATTCACCCACAATACCAGTGAGCATACACGCACAAAACTTCACGTGGAAGTACTTATTCTACGCAGACCAAATCACAATAACCAAATAGGAAAAACCATTCACCCACAACAAACAGCGAGTGTAAACGCAGAGAAATCCATGTAAAAATGTCAACTCATACGCAGTCCAAAGCACAAAACATACTTTCACCCAAACGCCATCCAAATATGCAAGCATGAATTAAAACAACCCATATTCTCCTCCTCCCTTCCTATACAAATACAAGAAAACATGCATAACATGTAAAGAGGACCTACAACTGTAACATGCCCCCAATACAATGTTGTGAAAACCCAGATGTAAAAAGGGCAAGTAATAGTAACACAACAAACTAAAACAATAAACGTGGTCACCGTAGTCTACCTTTGATGAGCGATTTCTCACCCGAAAATCCACCACGTAGCTTCTCACCCAAAGTCCAGAAAGTATTTGTCAGATCCAGAGTTTTCACTGCAGCAGTACCACATTCGCAGTGATGACAACCCAGTTCCAAATGACCACATGCGAGGGGTCAGCACCAACAAGGATACAGCAAACCCACCCTGGATTAAAAAGTAAAACGCTGCATCACTTGATAGGAGTGAATGATGAGGAGACAGAGCATCAAGAATGAACGTGGAACATCAAACAACCCAAAGTCCAATGAAAACCAATCTCCAACGTCGTGTTTCAAAGCAAAGCAAAGAAATCCATCCCAAGGGGTTAAGATGGCCACCACAGCGTCGTTAAGCGTCATTTTCTGAAGGAAATAGACCAGATTGAGCATGACGCAGGTTACACTGCTGACATCCGACGTCCCAGGGGTCACCTTCACCAGTAGGAGAATTCGAACAACGTCATCAGAAGTACACAGAGAGGAGCTCTGCAGGCCAACCGTCACTGACTCCACAACAGTGAGTTAATGTTAAGAAATGTTCTTCACGCGCTAGGAAATAATTGTTGAACTTCTGCCAAAACACGCTGCACAGCTGACTCAGTCTCACAGAAGTCTTTTTCTTTTAAATTAAACAATCCTCTCGATCACGCAGTTGCTTTGCTCGAGCACCAACCAAATAAATGAATTCCTTAACCATATATTTTTTTTTACCAGAAGGTGGCAGCAACAACACTCAAATCAGTCCGAAATATGAAGGAATTTGCTGATAACTTAAACAGCAAGTGTGATCACATGGAAGACAAGAAGTTAGATTATTAAATGTTGCAATCCCATCCTCGTCGCCAAAATGTTGTACTCAAAGAGAAGCCGGAACTGTAGGTTCTTAAGTTACTTTATTAGGATGTTAAGTTAAGATGATAACCCCATCAGGAGCAGCTGTCCTGCTGCTCAGCCCTCACTCAACTGACATTCATAACATACTAACATTCCACTCATCCAACATTCTACAACACATGCATTCTAGCTGAGCAGCAGGGAGACTCAAGATACAACAGAAACCCCAAAACTGGTCCTAGGATGCTGGTTTCTGGTCCGGGGAAGACCTGGCCTGGCAGTTCAGACTGGACTGTTCTCATGAGGAACAGGGTCAAGACTGATTTGCATATGGCTGGGTCCAAACTGGAATGGTGTGGCATGGCATGCAAAAAAACAATGGCTTTAACACAGATCTGTGACTGGGGGTGAATGTTCGATTAATTCAGCAATCCGTCCATCATCTGTTTTTTTAACAACTCAGGATGGCCATGGAGAATCTGGACGACTTAAATAACCGCTGAAGACGTGAGAATCTCCGCTTCAGCACCCTGAGTGCGAAGGTCTTGGATGCCACCTTGGAGAGCTGTGTAGTGAGAATGCTCTCCTCATTGTTGGGGCGACGCCCATCCTGAAATAACAGCACATCGTGTACAGAGTCTGCCCAAAGAGACACTCCCACCAACAGCCTCCTAGGGACGTGCTTGTGGAGTTTCACTACTACTCCGAGTAAGAGGTTTCTATCATAGGCAAGGAAAGCTGGTGAAGTTTGATTTCAGAATTTTTTCTTCACCCTCTTTCAGGACTGATCCGAGGCTACGCTTCCGTAACATGCTGCATTTCGACCAATCACGCAAAAGCTCAGACTATAGCATCCAATACAAGTTGGCTTACCCCTTTCATTTCTCGTTTGAAATAGGTGATAAGCATCATACAGTTACGGAGTTTTGTCAAACCGCAGCGTATTTGGGCATCACAGAGTATGCTTCTCCCAGGGCCTTAATATGCAGCTGGGTAACCAGAGGAGAGGGGCGAGGAGAGGGATCCCAGTGCAAATGATCCTGCCTCTCACTGAGCCTCTCGGATACAGTGGAGCCCTGGGCAGCAGGGTTGCTACCAGAGTTCCTCTTGGATGGTGCTTGGGGCCTGAAGCTATCCTACAGTAGACCCGGTGATGTGTAAAGGACCAGAGTGATGAGAATGGCTCCAACTTAAGATTTTGGATCGAAGGTGCTCTGCCTTTCAGTGACTTGGCCCACACCCAACTGCCATGAGAGAATGGGAATTCGGGGAGTGGAGACTGGCAGACCAGGGTATCCCTTTTGGGGACATGGCGATATGGCTCTGGGGTGACCCACTATGATCGGGGGGGGGGGGGGGCAACGGAGGCTGGTGGCCATCAGTAGTAAAGAGTCTACAAGGTGCGCTGAACACAGGAGACATTTTCTTGTAGCATTGATTAGGCTGGCAGGGCAGGAAGGAGACCCACACTCTGCGGCACACTGAATCTAGCTGAGCAAAATATTCTGTTCAGCTGGACCTTGCCGAGCCTTTTAGGGGGGCCCTTGTCCCCGGTGTTATGGGGAGTGCTGTTGCCGTTTTGGCTCCAGTCTGGGGGAAGGGGGGCCTTGGTTATAGTGTGACATTGTTCTGTCTGTTCTTTTTCAAGTTGCATCTTATTGTCAAGGAAGATGGGTTACAGAGCGGGGGTGGGGAAGAGATACACCAGTTCACCACAGAGTATCCTTTAGTTCCTTGCGGTACTTCCATACTTGCACAGTACACGGGGGCTATCTGGTGCGGGAAATCCACACCGGATACAGGGTCGTGGACCAAGGTCAGCGGACTCAATAATTCTCACCTCGGTGCTTACTCTAACCAGGGATCACACTCGGCAACTCTGGGCATTAGCTTGCCTCATCTCCACAACGGCCCCCCACATACGCCGGGGATGCCTGGTTTCACCTTGGAGATACCCAGTAAGGACCATCTCACAGGGAAAGCCAGGACGGGTTCCCTAGCGGTCTACTGCGCAAAGATACTCCTTCGGGAGTCGATTCTAGCGCATTACAAACCCACAATAAAATAAATAAATAAAAAAAATATGCCTTCAGGAAACTCATCTTCTCTGTAAAGATCAGGGGAAAATTAGACATGGGGCATATCCCTCAGGATACTGCGCATGGAATGTGTTACTTACCTTTAACTGCAGTTATCCAGTATTGGTATCCTTCATAGATTCACATGCTTCAATCATTCCCCGTCGTCGGGATGGGAGTCCCCGGTACATAAATAAAGTAATGTCACAGACACATATACATAGTAATGGGCCAGAGGCCTCTCATTAGTAACATTTATTTATTTATACATACAGGATATATAATGCACATGGCTGCCTCAGCGACGAGGCGTCCCAGCGCAGCCAGAAACCTGAAGGAAGCGGGAGGGAGGGGGCTACAACAAGTGTCCTTGCTGTTACATAGCGGGGGATAACCATGTCTTTATGGACTTCCGAAACATCAGCAGATTAGACATGGCTCTGATGTTCACAGGGAGGGAATTCCAGAGTGTGGCCGCCAGAAAGCCAAACGAGAGACCCCCCGCCCTTGCTTTCCTTACTCGGGGGACACAAACCAACCCACAATTGGTGGATCTCAAGACATGTCCAGGTACATAGGGCTTCAATAAACCCGAAAGTCCAATAGGGGCTTGGTGCATCAGAATTTTATGTGCAATGCACAGCACCTTAAAGTGAACACTTGCTACGATGGGCAGCCAGTGCAACTTTAGGAGCACATGAGCCACCGGCTGCGATCTTGGCAGTGCTACTAACATGCGTGCTGCCACATTCTTGGCTCTCTGGAGGCGCTTAATGCTTGCTCTATTGGCGCCTAAATTTAAGGCAATTCCGAAATCAAGCCTCGCCAATATTGAGGCTTGCAAGATGGTTTGGCGCACTTCAGATGGAAAGAGACCAAGCAAAGGTCTTAGGCCTCTCAGAAGTCCAAAACAGACCGAAGCAACAGCTTTTGTCTTTTTCTCGAAGGTTAGGCCTGAGTCGAATCAAACTCCTACGTTCTTTACCATCTTTTTCGGTGCCGGAGCGGGTTTAAGATGGTCAGGCCACCACTGCTCTGACCACCGCTCTTAATCTTTACCATAGAGAAGAATCTCCGATTTACTGGCGTTCAGTTGGAGGCAACTAGCCTTCATCCAATCTGAGATCACAGACACATCTGTCTTGAAACTTTCCAGGTTTGCACAGCAGTTTTTAGAAAAGGCGATCACCAACTGGGTGTCGTCAGCGTACGGTACCAAGAATAGCCCTCTGCCTCTGGCCACCTCCGCTAAAGGTCCCACATAAAGATTGAAAAGAAGTGGGCTGAAAATGGAGCCCTGTGGCACCCCACAAGCTAAAGGATGGACCCGAGAGTGAAAAGGGGGGACTGAGACTTGAAATGACCTTTCAGTCAAGAAGGAGCGAAGCCACTCCAGGGCAATGCCCCCGATTCTGATCGTCCAGAGTCGTTCAAGAAGTATTGTATGTTACACCGTATCAAAGGCGGCACTTAAATCCAATAGGACCAAGGCTGCGGAGTCTCCTGCGTCCAGCCGGTTACGGATAGATTCCGTGACAGCAAGGAGAGCTGATTCAGTACTGTTCAAAAAAGGGGGTGGTGATGAACAGAGTGTCTGAATTAAGCAGACCACTCTTACCCAGGCAGGAGATCAGGGCTTATACATCACCGTTATTTAGCTCACTGCATCACCCCAGTTCAGAACCTGGCTATATGCAAATTAGTCTGGCCCAGTGCCTCATGGGAACAGGGCAGACCAAACTACCAAGCCAATTCTTCACCGGAAAGGAGACAAGCTTCCAGGGACCGGTTTCTGGCATTTCAGCCGTCGGCTCGGCTTGCTTGTTTCCTTCCCAGCATAAGAATTGGCTTGGTAGTTTGGTCTGCCCTGTTCCCATGATGCACTGGGCCAGGGACAGACTAATTTGCATATAGCCCGGATCTTTGGACTGGGTAAGAGTGGTCTGCTTAATTCAGACACTCTGTTCATCACCACCCCCTTTTCTGAATTGATTCGGTACTGTGGCGGGGGCGAAACCCATGCTGAGAAGGGTCAAAGAGGTTATGAGTATCCATGTATTAGCTAGAACTGAATTTACATGTGCCTCCACCACTTTCGCCATTAAAGGTAACTGAGATACAGGACTCTGAAAATGTGTTAAAAAGGACCAAACTTTGGCCAAGAGCCAATCGGCTATCACCACCCTCTAAAACCTTCCTGGAAGGAGCTCTAGTCCCTCAGATTTTCGTAAGCACAGTGCTAAGTAGCATATTACTGAGAGAACTAAGGTGAGCCCTTCCAGGGGAGGCGGGTGGGTTGCATGTGAATCTATGAAAGATACCAATACTGGATAACTGCAGTTACAGGTAAGTAACACATTCCTTATCCAGTATTAGTGGTATCTTTCATAGATTTCCATGCCTGAATCAGAGTAGCGAGCAATAACAAGCACATATCGAATGGTACAACATCAAATCTCACTAGATAATAACATATCAATTGTGAAATGCAAAACGTACCAAAATGCAATATTAGAGAGAAATGTGCAAGTAGACAGTAGGAAGGTGGGATGAAAGAGAAGGCTCACCTCTAGTGAAATAGATGGCGGAGCACAGCTTGTCCCACTGCTGTATCTTTCATAAGTTTAGTATCCAAGCAGTAGTGCCTGGTGAACGTATGCGGCGTCTTCCATGTCGCCACTCTGCAGAGGTCCGTAATGGGCACTCCAGCAAAGAGCGCCATGGAGGTTGAGACTGATCTAGTGGAATGAGCACGAACTTTGGAATGCAGAGGATGTCCCGCTTGCTGATGACAAAAAGCAATAGTCGCAGAGATCCAACCTGAAATGCTCTGCTTAGTCAAGGGAAGACCTTTCCTAGGTCTTCTAAAAGCAACGAAGAGTTAGTTAGATTTTCGAAATGTCTGTTCTGTGAATGTAGAATTTAAGACAGCGTTTGAGATCAAGAGAGTGGAGAGACCTCTCTGCTGCAGAATGTGGATTCGGGAAGAAAGAGCGCAAGACTATAGGCTCATTAAGGTGAAAGTCAGAAGGGACCTTTGGAATAAATTTAGGATTAGACCTTAAAATCAGTCGGTCGTGTTTGAATTGGAGGAAAGGGTCTTGAATTGCAAAGGCTTGGAGTTCGCTTACTCGTCTCGCCGAGGTAAGCGCCAGTAGAACAAGTTACTTACATTCGGTAATGATATATCTGGAAGAAAGAGTAGTTAGTATTAGATTCCTTACCTTAGAATATCCCCAGGTGTTCGACTAGATCCGGAAACTTTTACGAAGCAGTACCCCTGCGCGCCGGTAGGCGTTGTCTGCGGCTCCGCGTCAGTCGGCGTCCTTTGCGCCAGGATGACGTCGCCAGAGTACTTAGACGCCGCCCTCGCGCGCTGACATCAGTTCCTATACACAGCTTTTCCGTGCCAGAAATGCAGAGCCATGATAAAACCAACACTGGTGCCATGAAACCAGGGCCCTGAAAGGGGAGGACCTTAACCCTAGATATCGGTTCACAGAACAGGGAGGATGGGTGGGGCGGTAAGGAATCTAATACTAACCACTGTTTCTTCCAGATATATCGTTACCGAAGGTAAGTAACTTGTTCATCTGAAAGAAACAGGTTAGTATTAGATTCCTTACCTTAGAATAGATACCCCAGCAATACCAAACCCGGTGGTGGGTCTGCGAACCAATAATCACACCAGAAAGACCTGGAGGACGGAACGGCCAAGGAAGCCACCCCTTCGGACTTGACTGTCCAGGCAGTAGTGTCTCGCAAACGTGTACAGGGAGGCCCATGTAGCTGCCTGACAAATGTCCTGCAAGGGGACTCCCCGACACAGGGCAGTAGTAGCCGCCGTGGCCAGTGTGGAATGGGCCCTCAACCCAACAGGAGGTTTCTTCTTAGCCAAGGCGTTGCATGCCTTGATACACAACACGACCCACCAAGCGATGGTCCGCTTGTGTACCACCAGTCCCTTCTTAGCGCCCAAGTAACCAACTAAGAGTTGGTCATACACCCAGAACTGGCGTGTGCGATCCAGATAAAACAAGAGCGCACGTTTTGGGTCCAGACGGTGGAGCTGCTCTTCCTCCTTTGAGGGATGCGGAGGCGGAAAGAAGGTGGGCAAGGTGATGGACTGCCCGATGTGGAAGGCTGTGACAACCTTGGGCAGGAAAGAGGGTCTTGTCCGCAACACAATCTTGTCCGGGTGGACAGAAAGGAAAGGAGGTTTGTAAGTAAGAGCATGGAGCTCACTCCCTCTCCTGGCAGAGGTGATGGCAACCAGGAAAGCAGTCTTCAGAGTAAGGCAAAGAGGACAGTTATGAAGTGGCTCAAAGGGAGTGCATATCAGATAGGTAAGAACAAGGTTCAAGTCCCACTAAGGCATCACGAATGGAACAGGGGGAAACAGGTGTGTGATGCCCTTCAAAAACCTATTTACAATTGGGGACTTGAAAAAAGATGGCTGATCAGGTAGCCTTAAAAAGGCTGAAAGGGCAGAAAGGTAACCCTTGAGAGTGCCCAGAGCAAAGCCCTGCTGGGCAAGAGAAAGGAGGAAGAGGAGAACCTCAGAAAGAGGGGCAGAGAGGATCCACAGCCTTTGCGGTGCACCATACCACATATCTGTTCCACCTGCAGGCGTATACCGACTTCGTGGAGGGACGCCTGGCTGCCAGAATCACAATACAGACTTCAGGAGGCAAGTCAAATGGCATCAACTGCCGCGGCTCAATCTCCAAGCATGTAGGTGGAGAGTGGACAGGTTCAGGTGGAGGACCGTCCCCTGCTGCTGCGACAGAAGGTCCTCCTGAAGAGGCAGATGAACCGGGGGAGTGACAGACATACTGAGTAGCTCGGGATACCAGTGCCCAGTCCAGAGCCACAAGGATAACTTGGGCCCGGTCGCGCTTGATCTTCAGCACTCTGGGCAGAAGTGGTATAGGCGGAAAGGCGTACCACAGACCGCAACTCCACTCGTGACGAAAAGCGTCTCCGAGCGAGTGCCGCCTTGGAAATTCCAACGCGCAGAACTGATGACACTGCGAGTTTCCTTCTGTGGCGAATTGATCTAACCAAGGCTCTTCCCACTGCAGAAAGAGGCCTTGCGCCACGTCCGAGTTCAGACGCCATTCGTGATCCATCATGCACCGTCGGCTGAGTTCGTCCACCCTGGCGTTCAGAGAACCTGCCAGGTGTTGAACCACCAGGGTCACGCCCTGACGTTCCAGCCACTGCCAGAGGTGCAGAGCCTCCTGGCAGAGGGTCCACGACCCCACCCGCCCTGTTTGTTGGAGTACCACATGGCGGTGGTGGTGTCCGTGAACACCTGCACTACACTTCCATGGACAGAGGGGAGGAATGCCTTCAGTGCTAAACTAATCGCCTTCAGCTCCAGAAGGTTGATCTGGAGCCGGGACTCCGCCGGAGACCAGAGGCCTCCGATCTCGGCCTCTCCCATGTGGCCTCCCCAACCTAGGAGGGACGCGTCCGTCACAACTACGTGCTCCGGTTGGGGTAAGGAGAGGGACCTGCCGCTGACCCAATCACGGTTCGTGAGCCACCACTGCAGCTGTCTCGACGTGCCCTCCGAGATCAGGACATAGTCGGACAGGTTGCCCTGATGCTGGGTCCACTGAAACTTCAGGTCCCACTGCAGAGCCCGCATCCACCACCAGGCGTGATGCACCAGAAGGATGCAGGAACCCTATCAGCCCCAGAAGCCACAGCGTCAACCTGACCGAGACCCGGGATAAAGGCTGAAAGATTGGATTCAGAGCATGAATATCCCAAACCCGCTGTTCCAGAGGATAAACCCGAAACTGCGCCGAGTCGAGAACCGCTCCGATGAAGAGGAGCTTCTGAGAGGGGTACAGGTGTGACTTCGGCACATTGATGGAAGACCCCAGCTGGTGCAGGAGGTCTGCCGTTGTCTGGAGGTGGCGGACTACTGTCTGGGGCGAGCCCGCCTTCAACAACCAGTCGTCGAGGTAGGGGAAGACTGAAACCCCTAACCTGCGCAGATGAGCTGCGACCACAGCCCATCACCTTTGTGAACACCCGTGGAGCGCTGGTAAGGCCGAAGGGGAGCACAGTAAACTGAAAGTGCTCGTGGCCTACCGCAGGTAGCGCCGGTGGCCTGGCAGGACGGGAATGTGGAAATAAGCATCCTGCAAGTCCAAAGCAACCATCCAGTCTCCTGGGTCCAGGGCAGCTAAGACATGAGCCAGTGTCAGCATCTTGAACTTCTCCAGATCTGCGCTTAGCTGGCGCGGAATAAAGAAGAACTGACGTCAGCGCGCGAGGGCGGCGTCTTAGTACTCCGGCGACATCATCCCGGCGCAAACGACGACGACTGACGCGGAGCCGCAGACGCGCCTACCGACGCGCAGGGGTACTGCTACGCAAAAATTCCCGTATCCAGTGTGATGCCTGGGGATATTCTAAGGTAAGGAATCTAATACTAACCTGTTTCTTTCAGATGAAGTGGCGTTTTCCAGGAAAGATATTTGATATCTTTGTGTATCGGCTCAAAGGGATGTTTCATTAATTGAGCAAGCACATTGTTCAGCTGCCAGGCAGGCGGTAGAGTCTTCACTGGAGGGAACGTTCTGAACAAGCCTTTAAGAAACTGTTTTATGAGTCTACTGGACCCGAGGGAAGCACCAGTCGAGGAACGCCTGAAACGAGATATGGCAGCCAGGTGAACTTTTATTGAAGCATGAGCAAGACCTGAGTTTGCTAAAAAAATAGAAGGTAAGGCAAAATCTGTGCAGGCGATGAAGAAAAAGGTTGTACTTTCTTTGATTTGCACCATATGCAGAATTTTTTTCCATTTCATGGAATATGTTTTGTTGGTACTGGCAGCCCGAGCTCAGGCTAGAACAGCTCTGCAATCTGGTGGGAATTCCAAGTTCTGGAATTCTCTGAACTCAGGAGCCAAGCCGATTGTTGGACCTGGGGAGTTCCAGATCACCTAGGGTAGCCTGGCACAGAGTAGGAAGGTCTAATCCGAAAACATCAAGGTTAAGCTTGCGTCACGCCCTCACAGTAACTCAGCATCCATCCATTCGATATGAATGTCAGAAGCCCTACATCCCAAGAACAGATGCATACTGGTAAGTAGCATATTCCGTTCGAGGCATATGGGCTGCTGAATTCATATCTGTGCATCGAATAAATAGCAGTTACCTCCTTATCGGCAGTTGCCCGTGCCAGCTGCAGCAGGCTGAAAGAGTTCTGAGAACAGCCTGTCCTACAGCAGCTTGCTGCTTGGAGTGTACATCTACGCAGTAGTGTTTGGTAAAGGTATGTATGGTGGTCCATGTGGCTGCTCTACATATATCCTCTAGAGGAATGTTACCTAGGAAAGGCATGGATGCCCCAAGCTTGCGTGTGGAATGCGCTGTTGGGGGAACTGTTAAAGTGCGTTTAGCCTTTTGATAACAGATTTGAATGCATTTAACTATCCACCTGGCTATACCTGATTTGGAAATAGGGTTGCCTTTATGTTGTGGAGAGAAGGCAACAAACAGCTGTTTAGTCTTTCGAAAGTCTTTTGTCCTGTCGATGTAATGCAGGAGAGCTCTTTTGACATCTAAGGTGTGCAGTGCTCTGTCTGCCACTGAGTCAGGGTTTGGAAAGAAAACTGGCAGTTCTATGTTTTGATTAATGTGGAACTGCAAGATTACCTTTGGCATGAACTTGGGGTTGGTGAGCAGCACCACCCTATTAGCATGAATTTGTAGGTAGTGCTCTTGAATTGTGAGGGCTTGAAGCTCGCAGCGATGTGATGGCTATTAGAAAGGCCACTTTCCAAGTAAGAAACTGTATCTCACAAGAATGGAGAGGCTTAAAGGGGGGCCCCATGTGCCTGGTGAGAACGATATTTAGATTCCAGACAGGCGAAGGAGGGTGTCTGGGAGGGATCACTCTTAAGGCCCTCCAAAAAGGCTTTGATGGCAGGCACTCTGAAAAGTGAAAGGTGCTGCCTGTTCTGAAGATAAGCGGCTATAGCAGCCAAATGTATCCTGATGGAACTATATGCTAGGTTGCATTGGTACAGATGCAGTAGGTAACATATGATGTTCTGCGTGGATGCATCTAGCGGATTAATGTCATTGTTGGAACAGTAAATGACAAATCGTTTCCATTTGGCTGCATAGCACGCTCTGGTTGTGGGCCGCCTTGCCTCTATGATGATGTTCATACACTCAGGGGGCAAGTTGAGAGCCAAACTATGACCTCAGGAGCCAAATCGCTAGGCTCAACTGTTGAGGATCTGAGTGCTGAATGTCGCCATGGCTCTGAGTGAGGAGGCTGGGAGTGAGGCGCAGCCGTTGGTGAGGCACCACTGAAAGGTCCGGGAACGTGGTGTACCAAGCCTGCCGTGCCCACGTTAGAGCAACCAGGATGAGAGTCATAGAGTGCTGCCGCAGTTTGCGCGCCACCAGCGGTATGAGTGGGGCTGAGGTAAAAGCGTACGCAAATCTGCCTGACCAGTTCATCCATATCGCATTGCCCTGAGACTGCAGGTGTGGGAACCTGGCGGCGAAGCTTTGGCATTTTGCGTTCTCTTTTGTGGCGAAGAGGTCGATTTCTGGATGACCCCACTGCTGGAAGTATGGTTGGAGTACCGAGGGGTGGATTTCCCACTCGTGCATCTGATGACTGCGCCTGCTGAGCAGGTCCGCCATCTGGTTGTCTACACCCGGGAGATGCTATGCCATGAGGAAGATGTTCCTCTGAATGGCCCACTTCCACATGCTCTGGGCTAGGTGAGATAGCTGCGGGGAGTGTGTGCCTCCCTGTTTCTGGATGTAATACATGGCAGTCATGTTGTCCGTCCGGATCAACACGACCTTGTTGCACAGGTGCAACTTGAACGCTTTCAGTGCCATGAAGATTGCCATCAGCTCTAACAGGTTGATATGCATCTTCTGCTGTTGTGATGTCCATAGTCCCTGCACAGTGTAATGGAGGACATGCGCTCCTTAACCCTGGAGAGATGCGTCCGTCGTTAACACTATCTGTGGGACAGGCTCTTGGAACGGTCGTCCCCTGCATAGGTTTTGTGGGTTCCACCAATGCACAGAGTTTAAGCACGACCGGCCACCAACACTAGGTCTTTTAGATGCCCATGAGCCTAGTTCCACTGTCGTGCTAAGCATTCTTGAAGGGGACGCATGTGCAGTCTCGCTTGCGGGACTATGAATATGCAGGATGCCATAATACCGATCAGTTGCATGAACACCTGCGCTGAGAGTGATTGTGGAGGCCTGAACCTCCGAATGAGCAGCTGCATGCTGTTGACCCTGGCAGAGTTCGGCTGCGCTGTTGCCGTCAGAGTGTTCAATGTTGCCCCTAGGTACGGTTGCACATGGGCTGGCTGCAGGTGTGACTGTGTAGTTGAGTGAGAACCCCAGACTGTGAAGGAGGTGAATCGTGCACGACGTGGCTGGCACACTGCTGGGCTGACTTGGCCTGAACGAGCCAGTCGTCAGGTAGGGATAGACGTGAACATGTTGTCTGCGAAGGTGCGCAGCTACGGTCGCTAAGCACTTGGTGAACACTCTGGGGGCAGTGGTGACCCCGAAAGGCAGAACCTTGAATTGATAATGCGGATTGTTGATGGTGAACCAGAGATATTTTTTGTGACTTGGGTGAATGGGAATGTGGAAATATGCATCCTTGAGGTCCAGGGTCGCTAGGAAGTCGCCCTGACTGAGCAACGGCAGGACCTGCTGTAAGGTTAACATATGAAAGTGTTCTGAAAGGATGTATTGGTTGAGGGGTCTGAGGTCTAGAATAGGCCGCAGGGATCCGTCCTTTTTTGGGATTAAGAAGTACAGAGAGTACACCCCAGTACCTCGTTCATCTGCAGGCACAAGCTCTATTGCCCCTTTTTGCAGCATGGAGAGTACTTCTTGCTGCAATAAGTGCATGTGCTCTGCGAACATAGGACGGTGCCTTGGGGGTATGTCTCACCCACCTGTCCGTGGTAAAGCCTTCCCAGACTGGCAGGAACTGCTGGAGTCTTCCCCCGACAGGTGTTAGATGGTCGGGGGGCAGGGACAAGGCGTCACTGTTTGTTGGGAGCGGAGGATCTGGCGTTGTTATTGCCACGTCCTCTGCCTTTGGCGCTGTTCCCACGGTATCCACCCCTGGTATTTTTTGTGTAGGTGGATTGCGTGCTCCCTTTGGTGTACTGGGCCTGCTGTAGAGCCTGTCATCTAGAGGCTCCCCTATTACTGGAGCGACGAAAGGAACTGCCCAGAAACTGCTGAGATTGCAGAGCCCCCATGGATTTGGCTGTCTCGGGGTCCTTTTTAGGTTTCGCTGGGGGGCGGAGCCGTTAGGCTCCTCCTCCAGAGAAATCTATTGAGTATAGTAAGCACTATGGAACACGCCCCCCCGTCCCATTGGCTAGCTCCATAAATGGAGCCTAGCCATTGGACGAGGGGCCTGTCCATCAATGCCGGACCAGACACGGGGGCGTTTCCGAGATTCTTTGGCTTTTGCCGACGTCACGCGACGCCGGGAACGCCCCCGAATCTGGTCCGGCCGTGCTGTCTGTTTCTTACAACCGGCCAATCCCTGTGCAGCCGGCCGGAAGTCCCGCCCCCACAGCCCGGGAGACAGGAGAACAACTATGGCGGGCGCTCTGCCGGGCTCCCGTGAGCTGAGGGAGCCCGGCGGCATCAGAAGCGGGAGAGTCCTGCAGCGTGCAGCCAGCCGGAAGTCCCGCCCCCACAGCCCGGGAGACAGGAGAACAACTATGGCGGGCGCTCTGCCGGGCTCCCGTGAGCTGAGGGAGCCTGGCGGCATCAGAAGCAGGAGAGCCCTGCAGCGTGCAGCCAGCCGGAAGTCCCGCCCCCACAGCCCGGGAGACAGGAGAACAACTATGGCGGGCGCTCTGCCGGGCTCCCGTGAGCTGAGGGAGCCCGGCGGCATCAGAAGCGGGAGAGCCCTGCAGCGTTATCCGCTTCCCTGGTTCACGCGCTGATGGCGGGGTGGGCTGGTCCGGCCGTGCTGTCTGTTTCTTACGGCCGGCCAATCCCTGCGCGGCCGGCCGGAAGTCCCGCCCCCGCAGTCCGGGAGACAGGAGAACAACTATGGCGGGTGCTCTGCCGGGCTCCCGTGAGCTGAGGGTGCCCGGCGGCATCAGAAGCGGGAGAGCCCTGCAGCGTTATCCGCTTCCCTGGTTCACGCGCTGATGGCGGATATTTTACGCATGCACGCGCCAGTCTGCTTCTCCACATAAGGGCAGTATGGCACAGACACGCGTTTATTATGTTATGGCAATTTCGCAGCCCTATCGTAAAGCTCCGCGAAAGGCTGGCTGAAGAATTCCCTGTGGCAGGTGAAACCCAACCCAAGCAAGGGGGCCACGGAGGCGGCCACAGCATTCCTTTCATTTTACTCTGACTCGTCGGTTCTTTTCCTCTTATTGGAGTAACTGAGTAAGCATTTTGGCCAGGCCACTTACGTAGTAATGTTATTTTGCTGTCAACAGTTTGTATCATCCATTTTTAGCTGCTCAATATTAAAGCGTTTTGATACAATGACAAATCCTTGCTCTAGGATCTAACCTAGTGTCGACGTTGAGCGAAGCGTGCGGCCGACATCTAGCGCTTGTACCTGTCTTTTAGTATAAGAGGCGTAGCAATGGTACCCTGGGCTCTGGTTAGTGACTTAACAATAGCACCTGTAGGCTGCAGCCTCCGCGGTGCGGGGGAAGGTTGGACGAGCTCCAGGGGGGCCCCTCCGGCACTGTGCAGGTGCAGCGGCCCCCTGGGTCTGACAACTCCTGGCTGGGTCCGAAGCTTGGGACCCTCTCCATCCATGTACTCTGCAGGGCCAGGGGGCGCTCCCTCGAGTTTCGTTACACTCTGGTGTGTGCAGCGGAAACGGTTTTTGGCTTTACATTTCTGGTCACCCTATCCCCCCACCCCCGTCCACTGACTAGACAATTAAAACAGAGCCATTCTTTTGGTGCATGAACCCTTCACTCCTCTGGGCCTTGGGGCCACTGCTCCTGCTGCACTATTGCGAGCCACCAGTAACCCGGCTGAGCAGCATGCAGCCAAAATGAAACGCACTGTGCTTTTGTTGCTGCTGACTGCCGCGCTCGTTATCGGTGCAAGTATCCACCCCATGTGGAGCTGCTCGCAGCTGGACACACCCCCGCTCGCTCTCCCTGCCCACCCCTATTTTGCACGTGGTGTTATCAGATTTGGAGTGTGTAGCGGGTCACTGGAAAAAGTTTCTGGAGGTAGCGAAGCTGTAATTTATTTTCGGAACTGAATGCACCGACTGATTAATTGAGTGAATTATTCCTCGTCGGGATGACCTCGTACACGGTGACCGTGGCCACGGGGAGCCAGCGGCTTGCAGGCACGGACAACAGCGTTTATTTAACTCTGGTTGGATCCCAGGGAAGCAGTGAGAAGCGTCTGCTCGACAAGCCCCTGCACGTTGATTTTGAAAAGGGAGCGGTAAGTTTGCAAGTTCTTTAAAGTCTGTCGCATTCCCTCAGCAGGATCACACTTTTGAGCACAGTTTATTGTAACCCTTATCCACTGACATGAAAGATGTTTTTGCTAATGCGGCTAGGTTGCAGAAAAGTTCCCTTGTTATTTAATTAGATAACCGTAGTTGCAAAGAGCATACAGGAGCTATACAAACACCGTTGGTACTGTACACAGTCCGGACCGCATTTGTGTTAAAAGGCTGCTTTTGGTCTGGGGAAAGACCTCTCTCGCTGTTGTCAGAGCTCGCGTCATCAGATCCCAAAACATACACTGAAGGCTCTTTTGGGTCATCCACCTTCAGCTATTGGTGCCATGTTGTCAGATCCCTTCAGCCACTGTGTGTGCAAAGTGTGATTCACATTTGGGATCTGGCCAGAGGAATATTTTGGTCGCTCCTTCAGCTGTTGACAATCGAGTGTGTCACTCAGTTCCTTACAGAGCACATCTGCATTAACAGTTAAGAGTCGAGTCTGCGCGCTGCAGCGCAGGTGCATTCGTTTTCCTGCCATAGTTTCCTACTTCTAGTGATGCCGCCCCCCCCCCCCCCCCCCCCCACCGCCCGTGGGGATTTTGCACCTTAATGTGATTATCACCTAAATCTGTATTCCCCCAAATTGTTATTTAAGCTCCTGAGAGTGTTTACAATGCCTAGTCACTCTACACAAAGCGTGCTAATTCACCTTACTGTGACTTTTGCACCTAAACATGATTTGACTCTTAAATGTGATACCACATTGCTACTTACTTTTTACCAAGGGTGAATTTGCACCTTATAATTGTTGGCCACCTACATGTGATTTGTGCGTCTATATGTTGTTCACACACATGCAGGTCTGACACTAAAATCATTTGGGGTTTAACACGCCCTTTTACCTCCAACTCTTAGTAGTAGAAAATGTATTCAAACGCTTCTGTCTGAGGCAGGGGTGGAAGGTAGGGAGAGAAGAGGAGTGAAGGAGAGGATAAGCCCAAGCAGGGAGGGACATTGAAAGCTCTCTGATGCCAGAGAAAAATGCCGGGGGGGAGAGGTGGATAAGGCTTACCCTATGTAGAAGCCAAATCCTTGTCGAATTTTACCAGCTGCAATTATCGTCCCAGGTGCGGCAACAGTGGGCCAGTTGTGCTCAGGGGAAGCAGTATCCCACCTGGTGATGTCACTCTGCCTTACTCTTATTCAGGTTCAGGCGTGCAAAGCCCATTGGGCACCAAGGGCTTCCACCCCCATCCCCGCGCACCCCTCCCCCATCCGTTGTGTGTGGCTGCCCGGGCTGAGACAGCTTCCCGGGCACACACAGAGCCGCACCGAGTACTTCTCAGGTCTTTAAAATACCATTATGTGTTAATGAGACTTTGTTACTTTTCACCCCTTCTTAAGAGCCCCTGCACTCTGCATATAACTAAGAGTTAGCCCCCCCCCCCCCGAAATTTTTCGTAGCCCCTCCCTTTAGTGGCCTCCTAGCTGTTGATACCACAGCAGAATAGAGACAATGTAGTCGCCTACAAAATGAAAATTCTCCGGGTTTTATTACAGTGGGTCGCTGCCTTTGCTGTGTGTTATTCCCCCATGTGTGCACATCGCTGGATTTCGACTCGTCCTTCGCATGTTACCTAAGCGTCATTTACTGATGCCGTCTCTCAAAGCCTTCCCTGTGGGGCTAATGGTTTACACGTTTCGGTGACTAGGAGGGTTTGCGGTCTGCTCCCGCACAATGTGACGGTTTCATCTCTTCGGCTGCGGTAGCCGTGCTGGGCTGACTTCTGAAGGGGGAGCAATGGTTTGCAATCCTGATCCTGGAAGCCTTCATTGGCCCGTGCACACATTAGCCCTGTCCCGATTAACGTGCATGCCATATATTATGTGGTTGTTCCACTGAAGAGGCTTGTTTGTGTTTCATTCATTCCTGCACATGGGGCACTCTTCACTGTCTAGCGCCGCATTGTAATAGACTTAACTTGATCTGCAATCGGCATGGGTGAAGGACTGCTGCACACCGGTTTCAAATAGGAAGTTCTATACTGAGGGGCTGTTTATTCATGTCATTCGGAGACAACTGCGATTTTCCTGATTATTGGGAGCCCTTTTAACCCAAAATAATAATTTATCTGGTTTACATCTTTAGATTATGGGCTCCGTGACCGTGTTTTCCCCTGGTCTACTTGATTGGATCAGTGTCTTTTTCTGCTAAAAGTTTATTGTCCGCATAAGAGGCAAGAAACGCTCAATGAGTTTGCAACATTTTGAGATATCCTACTAGTCATGACCGGGGCTTATTAATAAAACTTGAATCTGTCGCATTTTGACTTGTTGATATTCTCAGTGTTATGGCTCCCCCTCCCATCGCAATATTCTCCCAATAAATCATTACCCCATTACAGCTACCTAATTTTTTTTTTTTATTATTTGACCTACTAACGTGAGTGTACAAGCGAGAAGATAGCTGTGTCCACATTTTGCCTGTCACACCAGGCATGTTTGCCGGCTGGGAGTCGCTTGGTCTGTAATTAGTTGTCACTCGTCCCTCTAAATATAGCCAGCACACACCCCGGCTGATTGAGGATGCATTAACACGCTTCTGTTCTAGAGTGCCACAGCACGAGTCAGTGTTTCCAACGTTCTGTGCGCTGCAGCTGCTGCAGGCGCCTGTCCCCACTGCGCTCCAGGCCCCTTCCTGAGGATGCTGTATGCACCGTTCGACCTGGTAGCCCTGTGTCCCACCCCGTCCACTGTCTCAACCTCCTCCCCGATGCCATCTAGGGACGCCAGGCTGATAGCTCAAACCTGCCAGGAGCGGCTGTGTTCACAATACCGGATCAGAGAGACCCCACCAAGGAGACAGGGACAGATATACAGCCGTGTGTCGGTGACAGCACATGCATTTATTCACCATCAAGTGCATTCTACAGCATTTTGATTTCATGTGGGGCTCTCTGTGTGTGTTTGTGTGTGCATTTGCGAGAGATTAAGCTATTGGCACTGTAAATGACAATGCCAATTATTTATCTGTTTTCAAAACTAACACATAAATAAAAATGTTGTCATTTACAATGCCAATAGCTCAAACTTTTCAAAAGGCGAAACCATTGCATTGTAAATGCTTGTTTATTTTTTCGAGTGTCGTGTCTACCTCGGGTCCAAAAAGGAAGTCCGGGTTAACCGGCTGGTTGAGCAGAGTAGTTTGAATCTCGGGCTTGAAACCAGAGATGTGGAGCCATGCGTGATGTCTTAGCATCACACTAGTGTTTATGGCCCTAGCTGTTGTGTCTGCTGCATCCAGTGCGCACTTGATGGACGCATTAGAAATTAATTTCCATTCCTGTATAATCATCTCTGCTCCCTCCTTGTACATATCAGGCAGGTGTTGCAACAACTGTTCTAGTGTGTCGTAGTGCACCCTGTCGTATCTAGCCAACAGGGCCTGTGTATTGGAAATCCTCCAAATATTAGCAGCCTGCGCTGCCACTCGCTTTCCTGACGCCTCCAGAATCTTTGATTCCTTGTCTGGAGGTGGAGCCTCACCACTAGTTTGTGAATTTGCCCTCTTGCGGGCATTGGCCACTACAAGGGAGTCCAAGGGGAGCTGGCCTTTGATGTAGGTAGGGTCCACTGGAGCAGGCATATATTTTTTCTCAATCTGTGGGTTGATAACCCTAGCTTTTGTGGGTTCTTTGAAAATGTCCGCAGCATGCTTGAGGACCCCTTTAAGCATAGGCAGAGTCTTAGTGGAACGTTCAGAGGTGGAGAAAGTGTCAAACAAGAAATCTTCATCCACAGGTTTTGCGTGCATTTCCACGTCATGGTTGAGGGCTGCCCTCTCAATCAAAGCGTTAAACGCTGCCGTGTCCTCAGTTGGCGATGTTTTGACGCTGTAGGACTGGGCGTCTGGTGCAGCATGTGGATCATCACGGTGAACAGTTTGATCTACACAACAACACAATGAGGGAGGTACCCAAAGACTTTAAAAACTATTTTGTTCCACCTGGATATAGGTATTCAATAAAATTATCTTTGCTGTATCAGGGGTGACCACCGTATATCAATTCGGCTGTTTGGCATGTAACTTTAGTTGTATATTGTTGGGGATGATCCAACTTATCTCTTGTAGGTAGCGGTCTTCAGATTTGTTACATTCCCTTCTACCAGTTCGCTTACTATTCCTTCTTGATTCTCAGAATAGCGCTTCTTCCTGCGTATCGGCCTCCCTGTCACCTGGTCCTCATACAGCTTCCCCATGGTGGAACAAAATTGTTTTTAAACTACATCGAAGGAAGATAAGTCCATGAGAGTCAGACTAATGACTGAAAAAAACTGTACCCTCATGAGACCTCATATGCCCTAAATCCCTCAATCTTTGAGAGATTTTTTTAACTAAAAAAACCCGTCCTGAAGAAGGTGTTATCATCTAAACAAGACACCGAAACGCCGCGTCGACTCTTTGGTTTTTTAATATATGTTTGAATGTATAATTGTTTTATGAATGCAAACTTAAACTGTATTGTTTTTAATAAATTGTTTTTTACACTGGTAAAGATTATAGTTTCCTAATTAATGTGGTGATTTGTAGACAGGGTTCCTATACTGACTGTTAGCCTGTATTTGTAAATTATGTGTATGTTATGCTAAAGACTATCTTGTCCTTGACATCGTAGCTACCCTTTGAGCCATCTGGTTGGGTTAGTCTACGCTGTAGGGTATATACCCCCACCAACTAGGCAGTTTGACCTACAGCCTCAGACCACTGTTGTGGTTCATCCTGATCAGTGTCTGCGTGATAAGTGAAGGCCGCTTGATCATAGTCTTCACCCATGTCCTCCTCGCTTTGTGCTGGAGAATATGCCATTTGCTGCGAATAGCCCTGAACGTGCTCGAAGAGAACTGGTGAGGTGGCCGAGTCCTCCTTCCGTTTAAGAGGAATTTTGTAACCCTCCAAGGGATGCTCAGGCGCGATCTTCCACTTGTGGATGGTTAGTCTGCCCGATTCCGAGTCGATAAAGAGTTTCGACTGGTTGTCGTACGAGGGTTAGTGGAACACAACCCCTTCGGGGCGGGCTTCGAAGGCGCCGACGATGTTTTGGAAGGTTCGGCGGCTCTGTGGTTTTCGAGATGCTTCGCTCGAGCCGTTGGCGGAAGACCGAACTTAATCGGAGGGTGGCCGACGGTTTTGGAGCTTGATGTAGTGGTCGATTCGAGCTGCTTCAGCGCCTGAGTAGGACGCTTGCTTGATTGCGTCGACTCGAGCTCCCGGCGTGTAGCAGTTCCAGCCTTAGGCGTCAACGAGACTTGCTATTTCGGGTCGGCTTTGGCTTTTGTCTCGAGTTGTTTGCTGAGCAGTGGCTTGAGCCCTGAAATCTTCGGCTCAACGGCCTTCTTCATCTGGAGGCCTTTGGCCTTGTCGCCATGTTTGTGCGTCGACGTCGAGGTGACTGGTTTGCTGGTTGAGCTCTGCTTCGACGCTCCAGTCTTCGAGGCGACAGTCACTTTTGACGCCGAAGGGTCGTCGATAGTCTTTGATTGGACTGGCGTCGACGTCGAACCGACCACCATTTTAAGTAGTTTCGGTTTAGATTTCAGCTCCGTAGGTTTCGGTTTCGATTTAGAGGAATCGACCGATGGCTCCTTGGATGTATTCTTAGCCTGGCTTGGACGCGGGGCTATAGAACGTGTAGAAAGATCTTGGCTAAGGCCTCTCGGCGATGCCTCGACCTGAGCCGTAGGGAGCGTAATGTCAGTTACAGGCCCCGCTACTGCGGTTGGGCCTGGCTCATCACTGGAGTCGTCATAGACGGCTCCGATGGCCCCTTCGTCGTCCCCTACCTCGACAACGTCTTCTTCGTGGACGTATTCTTCAGCTTGCTCGTCCACCTCGAAGTTGGAGTCGTACTCTGACGCTGGTTCCAATTGCTCTTCAGGAACCTCTTCTTCTTCTTCTTCTTCATCTTCAACGCCTTCGTCACCGGCCTCGAAGATGTTGACCGGCTCAGGCACCGACTGTTGCGCCGATTGCCTCGCTGCGCGTCGAAGTTTAAGCATCTTCTTGGAGCGGAACTTCGAGCAGGCCATACAGCTGGCCTCGTCGTGCTCGGGGGACAAGCATTTATTGCACACTGGGTGCACATCGATGTGGGGGTATTTCAAATTACAGACTGGGCATCATTTAAACGGGCTCCGATCCATCGTCGTCGTAGTCTGGGCCTGTGGTGTCGAAGCGAGAACCAGCTTCCGACTTCCGGTTCGAAGAACTGGAAAGGAACAGGCACCGAACGAGACAATACCGACGCTTTGTAGGCCTTTTGGCCTTAGGAAAGAGTCAATACAAAGTTTCCGAACTAGAGTCGAGAAAGTACATCCGAACCCAATGGCGGAATAAAACAATCTGAGGATGGAGAGTATGCCCATGCGCACTGCAGTCCAGGGGAGGAGCCACCTATCTCGTGATACTTCGAAGACTCTTCCAGGACAACAATGTGCAATCATCCGGACCCAACACTAGGCGGCGATCTATGCACAGATATGAATTCAGCAGCCCACATGCCTTGAACGTTCTATAACCTGCTTCACTAAAGATCAACAGTTATTTGCCAAAATGAACTTGCAGAAAGCTTACTCCTCCGCCCCTGTAATAGTGGCCCTCAGGCGTGGAGAAGGCTGACCGTTCCTTTGCTCCATCTGTAAGAGAGATCTGCCAGTCAAAGGTACTTAGGTATTGGACAGCTCCCAGCCGGTCAATAAGTTCATCCGCCCTAGGGATCGGATGTGCATCAGTCTTAGTCACTGAGTTCAATCCCCGGTAATCCACACAGAAACTTAGTTCTGGACTGGTGCCCGGTGGGGCAGCTTTGGTACCAGAACCACCGGACTGGACCAGGGACTACCAGAAGGTTCGATGACTCCTAGCTCCAGCATCTTTGTAACTTCACTGTGGATGCTGGCCTTCACCTTGTCTGACAGCCGGTAGGTCTTAGACTTCACTGGTGGGCTGTCTCCTGTGTCCACATCATGGGTACACAGGTGGGTCCTTCCCGGGACAAGGGAGAACAACGAGGAGTATTGCTCCAATATCTGGCTGCAGTCCTCTCGCTGCTCAGGAGTTAGGGATGGGGAGAGAATCACTCCCTCCACCGACCCATCGTTTTCCTGAGACGAAAAAAGGTCAGGGAGAGGCTCGCTTTCCGCTTCCTCTGCTCCATCAGTCACCATCATCAGGATGACCTCGGGCCTCTCATGGTGGGGTTTGAGGCGATTAGCATGCAGCACCCGTAGGGGCTGTCGAGGGGTCTTAAGATCCACCAGGTAGGTGGCCTTACCCTTCTTCTCCAACACCTCAAAGGGGCCTGTCCAGTGATCCTGGAGGGCACTTAGCTCTCCCGGCTCCATCACCCACACTTTCTGGCCAGGCTCCAACTCCACCGGGTGAGCGTTGTGGTCATACCACTCTTTCATCACCACTTGGCTGGCTTCCAAGTTGTCTGAAGCTTGCTTCCACAACTTGGCCATTTGACTCCAGAAAGCCAGCATGTAGCTCACCACATCCTGGGGAGACTTTCTGGGAGACTTTTCCCATCCATCCTTCACCAGGCTGAGAGGTCCACGCCCAGGGTGCCCATACAGTAGCTCAAAGGGGCTGAAGCCCACTCCCTTCTGCGGCACTTCCCTGAAGGAAAACAGCAAACAGGGTAGGAGGACGTCCCATTTCCTCCGCAGGCTCTCAAGGCAGACTTATCATGCCTTTCAAGGTCTTATTGAACCTTTCCACCAGACCATTGGTCTGGGGGTGATAAGGAGTGGTGAACCGGTAGGTAACTCCACACTCCTTCCACATAGCCCGCATGTACGCTGACATGAAGTTGGTGCCCCTGTCGGATACAACTTCCTTGGGGAAACCCACTCGGGTAAAGATCCCCATCAGGGCCCTAGCCACTACAGGTGCAGTGACAGTCCTCAGAGGAATTGCCTCTGGGTTCCGCGTGGCATGATCCACCAGCACCAGGATAAACCTGTGACCAGCTGTGGTTGCTAGATCCAATGGCCCCACAATGTCGATGCCCACCCTTTCAAAGGGGGTGCTAACGACAGGAAGTGGTTCCAATGGAGCTTTCAGCTTCACCAGTCTTCCCACTGGCTTGGCAGGATACACATGTCCGGCAGTATGTGTCGGACGCCACTTTCATCTGAGGCCAGTAAAAGTGTAGGACAAGCCGGGCAAAGGTCTTCTTCTGTCATAAGTGTCCTGCCAAGGGAATTTCATGAGCCAGTTCTAAAAGAAAGGCTCGTTACCGTTGAGGGACTACCAAGGCCCGTGATGAACCGGGCAAAGGTACCTTAGGTTCACTGTAGAGGAGTCAGTCCTCCCAGTAAATATGGTATTTCCCAGCAACGTTCCCTGCTGCCTGGGCTTCGGCCTGTCGCCTGGGTCAAGGGTCAAGGGTAGGGCACTCCTTCTGGCCCTTACAGAACTCCTCCCTGGTAGGCCCTCCTTCCACATGCCACTCAGCAGGGATAGGTAAGTCCTCCAGGGAGACTACTTCCCCCTCCACGGGCTCCTGGTCCACCACCGCAGGTGGCCGATCGGGCTCATGAGGCGTGGAAGCCGAAGCAGGCTTCTCCCGTCTTCGGTTCTTTCCCTTTTTGGCAGCGGGCTGGCCATTGTTCCAGGCTCCAGCCCAGGTGATCTCCCCCTCCGGGTAGTCGCGGACCTCGTGCTAGCACAGGCCCAGTCAGGTGTACCTAGCATCTCAGAATGAGTCTGGTATTCCACCTCCTTCCAAGCATTGTGCTCCATGTCATTCCCCAACAGACAATCGACTGGCACGGCAGGGCTTACGGCAACTCGAAGTGAATCTGCAACCCCTTCCCACCCAAATGGAACCTCGGCCACAGGGTAGTGGCCCAATCTGCCGTCAGCCATCGCGGCGGGGTGGAGTACATGTGGAATCACCTGCTCTGTAGACACCAGTTGACTCCTTACCATAGTCATACTGGCTCCTGTGTCTCTCAGAGCCTCCCCTCTTTGGCCATTGATGGTGACCCACTGCCCATACTTTACAGTATTTGAGGGCACCTGGATCTTAGGAACCATCTTCGGATCTCCCAGGGACACTAAGGTGACACCCGCCCTCTCACCCCCCCCTATCTAAGGGCAACTCCTCCCCGAGCACTACACAAGCGACTCCTGGGGCTTTTCCTCCAGTGGGAGGGGGTGGTCTCTTAGGGCACCTGACATCTCCCTTATATTGTCCAACACCACCACACTCAAAGCAGTGGACAACCCTTGGCTGCTGACTTTGGCCAGGATGAGGGTTTCTGGGCGGGTTAGCCTTAGGGGTGAATCCGGTTCCCTTTCCCTGGAAACTGTTTTGGGGGCCTTTGGAGAACTCCCACTTTTTATCTCCCCCCTCTTTCTTCTGGGGGGTGCCCTGTCCGGCCCTTTGGGAATCCCCTCCAGTCCCCTTTGAGGACACCCGGGTACTTGCCCAGATGTCCGCCTCCTCTGCAAGCTTCCGGGGGTTGGTCAGCTTGCTGTCCACCAGGTGTTGACGCAGCTTGGGAAAACATTTCTCGAGTAGGTGCTCCTTGAGTATAAGGTCATACAACCCCTCATAGTCCCCCACCTCGCTGCCTTGCACCCAGCCCTCTAATGCCTTCTTTGCGTAGTCCAAGAAATCTACCCAATTCTGTGTGCCTAGTTTGTGACTACCCCTAAACTTCTGATGGTATTTTTCTGGAGTCAGTCCAAACTTTCTTATTTGCGCCACTTTCAGGGTGGGGTAGTGGGTCTGCTCTCCCTGCTCTAGGGCCAAGAGTGTATCCCTCCCTGCAGGAGGCATGTACTTATACAAGCCACCCCCCCAGTGTTTCTCCAGTATCCCATGGGCTCTTAAGGAGACCTCATAGGCAGCCAGCCACTTGGCGATGTCATCCCCGGCACTGTAGCTGGCAACTACGTCCTTTGGTAAATAGGGTCTGGGTTCCCTGGTCAAATCCTTTGGTTCGCTGCCACCATTCTGAGAATTGGAAGTCCCTACTTGCAGGGCCTTAAAGTCTAATTCTCTGAGGCTTAACTCATGAGCTAACCTACTCTCCTCTCTTGCCTTCTCCAATTTCGCCAACTCCCATCTCAACTGTCACTCCTTCCTCCTATCTGCTAGTTCAGCTTCAGTCAAGCTTCTCGCGGAGACACTGCTGCCCTCTCGAGAGTGTTCTGGGACCTGTCAATAGGTTCTCCCTCTCAGATTGGTACAACACATCTACCCCGATGACAGTGTCCCTGTCGGCCTCCTCCTCCTCCTTCCCATTGGGGTGCGCTGCCACCCACGCCCTCAAGCTGGTTTAAGTTCCCCCTTCTTAGCACCATGCTTGAAGAACACTCCCATATTTTGACAAAACTCTCGGAGTTGAGACACAGTATAAGTTTCTAACTCATCCAGTGCGAATTCCATTTTTGCCAAGAGAGTTCAGGACAACCACCTGGAAGGAATTAATTCAGCGGGTAACTAGAAGCTACCTCCACCCACCACCAGGAGTAAATTTGGAAAAACAAAAATATAATTGGGTAGTCCGTCAGGAGAAAACTCCAGGTGTAGGTCTATGGGGTACACTAAGTTACTATAGAGTGGACGCAAGCACAGTCCTCATCCCACCGCTGGACACCAATTATGTTGGACCTGGTGGGTTCCAGATCACCTAGGGTAGCCTGGCACAGAGTAGGAAGGTCTAATCCGAAAACATCAAGGTTAAGCTTGCGTCACGCCCTCACAGTAACTCAGCATCCATCCATTCAAAAACGACACTACACCAAGTTTTTAGGAAAATATGGGCTGGTTTATAAAAATAATTTGCTTTTCTTTTACTTATCTCATCTGTCAGTTTTGTTACTGTTTACATCAAATATTTCTGTATCAACTTCTTTGTATCAGTTAGAACTCCATCATACCTTCTACTTGGTGATATACTTATTTTCCCAAATGATAAGAGTTGATCAGTCACTTCCCAGTTTATATTAAGCAGGGGCAAGAAAAAGGTCTCCCAATGGAACAATCAAAATGCACGTTATACACAATAAATCTTGGTCTTCTCAGACAGAACAATTTTTCAGGTTTAGCACAGTTGACATCCTAAATAATATGATCTTGGCACATCACAGCACAGAGTCTGTCAACTACAAAGGTACAAGCATTTTCCGCTAACTTTCCAAGGGGAAGAAAAATAAGTTCTGTAACCTGCTTCACTAAAGATCAACAGTTATTTGCCAAAATAAACTTGCAGAAAGCTTACTCCTCCGCCCCTGTAATAGAAGGGTTGAGCATTAACACAGTCGATAACGGCCTCTAGATAAGCTTAGAGGCTCTTCTCCCACTTGGTGATCCTTCTCCACCCTACTGGTTTCCCCCTTGAAGGAGTCTCAATGGCTTCCTGGTCTGGATACTTGATACTCTTGGTCAAGAAAGAGGGGAAGAAACTACCCTCCGGGAGCTTCTGTTGATGGGTCCCAGTTCCCTCGCTACCCCCAGCTCGCTCCTTACTTCAGGTGTTGGGCATCTGTTGCCAAAGTCTCGGACTGCTGAGGGAGACCAAAAGTACTTTCCGGCCTCGGTCCGCTTCTAACCGTGCCTCCCCCACAGGACACGCCGCTCGGTCACAGAGCTGACGCAGTGGGAAGGCTGGGCGGGACGAAGAGAAGCGGCGGCCGCGCCTCTCTCGCTACCTCACAGGGCGCCGCCTCCGCCGCTCTCTGGAAAAGTGGCACTTATGAGCAAGCGCCGGGGAAAAGTGGCTCCTCCACGGAACCTGCTCAATAGCGGCAGGCCTCCTGTCGCCGCTCCGCCCCACTCCGAGACCAGCGTTCGCTTCGCCGAGCCTGCGCAGTTCCGTGGTTGCGCGATTCTTCCCCAGTGCGCCTTCTCCTCACAGCGTCTGACACTCCCCTCTCCAGGCCCATGCAGTATTGCGGCGGCTCCTATCGCACGGCCACGCTACCTGCTGACACTGCCCCAGCCTCCGGGACTAAGCTCACCAGCTCCCTCGTGAGTGAAGTTGTTCCCAACTTGTCAGTCTCTACCTCAGGTGAGAGGGGGTCAATAGAGAACCGTGTGGAGCAAGTAGGGCCATAATCAAAGGAGAATAGAAAAAGAAGGGGGGGGGGGGAGAAGGAGCTCAAATTCACAGCTGCGGTCCTTTCTCCTTTCGGGAAAATGCCCTCAGAGTTTCTAATTAAGCTCTCCCACTGGACAACAGGGCAGAACTGTCTCTCAGTTCAGTCTCCAAAGATCACTCCCATTCCCTTCCCCAGGCTAGGGGACGTTTTCCAGGCTTTGGGAGAGTCTTGTGTCCAGGGTCATCAGGTATACAACGTGGCTGGGTCAGGTCTGTAGTTACAAGGGAAAAGGGTGGTGAAGCAGTAAGGAGGCAACCCTAAAGTGGGAGGTCAACCCTCTGAATATCCTACCCCCACCTTACGCCACCGCCTGCACTCCAGCTGACTCTCTCTGTATGACAAAATGGCTGCCCCACAGTTGGTCTTTTATACCCCTAGCCTTAAGTGTTCAGAATAGGCCAGAAGGTTCTAGATTCCCTTTGTTAATCTAGGAGTCCCTTTTCTGAGGTCACCGTTATGGCAGTTACTGGCCACCATTTTAGGTAACTAAGCTTTCCCTCAGAAAATTAGGGGTTTTCTGGGCCAGTGTGGGACCATGGGCTCAGGGAGCACCTAACCCCCAGGTCAACTCCAAAAATTCCCAGTCGACATAAAAATGAAGGGATTAAGGGGCAAGAAGGAGACAATAAATAAATAGGAGGGACCACTCAAAGGGCTGACAGGTCTAACACTGATAATTTGAGAGATTCTGGATTCGGATGCTGGACTTGTCCTTGGTTCATTGTGAGGAGATTGGGGGAACGGCTTCAATGGGATCGGCGGTTCCAGCGATAGGAGATGAAGCTCCGTAAACCAGTACTGGCGCGGCCAAGCTGGAGCTATCAAGATAAGGGTACAATGTTCTGCCTTCAACTTCCGGAGAACGCTGGGAATCAGGGGAAATGGAGGAAATTCGTACGCAAAGACGTTGAACCATGCAATCGAAAATGCATTCCCTAGAGACCCCGCCTTCTGGGGACGCCAGCTTGCATAATGTTGGCATTTGGCGTTGTCTCTGGTTGGGAAAAGGTCCAGGTGAGGCGTGCCCCATTGGGAGAAGATGTGACTGAGAAGCTGCTGATTCAACTCCCACTCGTGGCACACAGAGCGCTGCTGCTCAGTGAGTCTGCAAGGTTATTGTCCGTTCCAGGGACGTATTCTGCACGAAGGGAAATGTTGTGAAGAAGCAACCAATTCCAGATTTTCAGAGATTCGTGAGATAACGTAAGAGAGCGGGTCCCGCCTTGTTTGTTTATATAATGCATTGTTGTGGTATTGTCTGTCCTCACAAGCACTGGGGAATTATTGATCCGAGGAAGGAATGCTCGATGCGCCAGGTAAACTGCTCATAACTCGAGAAGGTTTATGTGCAGTTGTCGCTCGGAAGGGGACCACTGTCCGTTGATTCTGAGTTCTTGGAGGAACGCACCCCAACCTTCCAGGGACGCATCTGTTATGATATGCGGAGAAACTGGAAGCAGGAAAGGCAAGCCTCTCAAAAGGTTTTGCGTGTGAATCCACCACTGTAAAGGAGTCACCCGGATGACATCGAACGATCCAGTACACTGGATCCATTGAGTGGACAGCGCTTTCTGAAGAGGGTGCATGTGAAGACGGCAGTGTGGAACTAACCGGATGCAAGAAGACATCATCCCAAGCAGGGACTTGTAAAGGCGCACCGTGAGGGATCTTCTGGTTTGTATGCGGGCCGCTAAGGATGTCAGCTTGGATTGACGCTCCTGCGATGGAAATGCTTTCTTCTGTGCCGTACCGAGGACAGTGCCTAGGAAAGTGAGACGCTGGGAAGGTTGAAGGACGGATTTGTCTTGATTGAGAGTGAGGCCCAAGTCGTTGAAAAGTTGAAGACGGGCGTTGGAGGATTTGGTCACGCCTGCAAAAGAAGGAACCTTGACGAGCCAGTCGTCCAAGTATGGGAAGACTTGGTGAGGTTGCTGCCGGAGGTACGCAGCCACTGGAGACAGGCATTTCATGAAAATGCGTGGCACTGATTTCAGGCCGAAGGGCAACACCCGAAACTGGTAGTGTCTGCCCGGATAGGCACGTGAAAATAAGCGTCTTGAAGGTCTAGAGACACCATGAAGTCGTTCGCATTGAGGAGTTGTAGCACCTCCTGAATGGACACCATACGGAATGACTTTTTTGAGATATTTGTTTAGGTTTCTTCAGTCCATTATAGGTCTCCATTTTTTCTCCTTTCGGATCAAGAAAAATCGGGAATATAACCCCTTGCCTCCCTGAGCATGAGGGACTCTTTCTATTGCACCTTTCTAGAGCATTAGTGAGAGTTCCAAAAGCAGTAGATGTACATTTTTGTGGAGCATTGGACGAAGAGGAGTTTGAGGCGGAGTGTCCGAATTGAACTAGTTGGAGGACCCATCAATCCGTAGTAATCTTTTTCCAATTTTGCAGGAAAGACGAAATTCTTCCTCCAATCTTGCATGGCAGAGAAGTGGAGACCTGTGGCAGAGAGAAGTCATTGTCTTCTGGCTGGTTAGTCTTTCCTCCTTTACTACAAAAGGAAGAGTTTGTGTAAGACGACTGCTGCTGCTGTTGCCTCTGTTGATATTGAGGCTTATACTGCTGATTTGAGTTGTAAGAGGACCGGTAACCTTGAAAATCTCTTGCAGAAGATTGTCCTCTCCCTCTTGAGCTCTGAAAGGGAGGACTCAAACTGGAGGGTACCCAGTGCCCTCGCCGTATCGGTATCTTTAATACCTTGTAGCGCCACATCAATGTGTGCTCCAAACAGAAGTTGGCCGTCGTAAGGCATGTCAAGCACTTTAGATTGTACTTCCGGACGGAAAGTAGTATCTTTCAGCCAACATTGGCGTCTCAGACCTGCAGCCCCAGCCAGTTGGCGAAACCCTGTTGATGCGATATCCATCGCACAATCTATTATCTCGGTGGCTGAGCGTTCCCCCTCCAAGAGAATCTTCCTAGCCTCCTTTTACTTCCTCCGGTAAGGATCCCAAATATGGGGCAATATCAACCCACATTTGATGGTTGTAACGTCCTAACAGTGCCAGAGAGTTTGAGGCGCGCACTGTTAATGCGGACATAGAAGAAAACCGCTTTACAATATGGTCTAGTTTTCGTCCTTCCTTATCCGGAGGTGCAGTTAGAGTAGCAGAAGGATTTTTCGATTTGCGCTGCGCTGCTCGAGTAATGACCGAGTCCGGTTTGGGATGGCCAGTAAGGCAAGCTGGAGCCGTGTCTGGAGCCCTATATTCCTTGTCCAGCCTAGGCAGCACTGGGGGCAAGGAAGAAGGGTTTTGCATGATCTTCACCCCCTGATTCCAAATGTAGTCGATGATAGGTATGGACCTGACAGTCTTTCTGAAGGGTTCCTTAAAATCGTAAAAGAAACAGTCTTGTTGTTGAGTTGTGATAGGAATTTTGAAAGCCGCCCTTTCCAGGATATTATGGAACGCCCCCCAATGTTCTCCGGGGGCGAATCGGCTTGCGTAGGCACAGGAGATGCTGGACATGGAATGACAATCGTCCCATTCGTCATGGGAGTCCTGAAGTTCCTCTTCTTCATGTTGTTGCTCCTCCTCTTCATCATCCGAGGATGGTGGAGGTTGTGAGGGAACAGGGTCCGGCTGAAATACTAGAGGCGGAGGCAGAGGTCTAGGTGGAGGAGAAACCACTGGAGGTGGTGGAGGCGTAGGCATAGATGGGAACCTCTGTTTATAATCCGCAATCAAAAACTGAAGATCAGTGACTATAGATGCAGGAAGACACACCATAGGTTGAAGGGGAGGAGGCTGGAATTCCTCCTGGTAATCTATTGGTTCTTCCCGTTCTGGTTCCTCATAATCCGAGCTCTCGTATTTTACGTTCAGTTCGGATGGGCTAGTAGCTGTCTGGATCATAGAGCCATCTGAGTCATCCTCGTCCAGGAGATGCGCAGGTGGTAAAGCCTGGACTCTGCTCTGAGAGGTTAAATCCAGTGTCAGTGTGAGTTTGGTCATTTTTAGATGAACATACGCACTTTTTAAGGTGGGTTCCGTTGTCGTCAAACCAGTCGACGGGGTGGCCGCCGTCGACGACTGATCCAGATGGCATCGACGACGATGACGACGACCGTCGTCAACGGTGATTTCTTCGTCGACGACGATGGCTTCGTCAACGACTTCGTCGACTGAGATGGCGTCAATGGAGCTTTCGTCGACATCGATGACTTAGTCGACGTGGAAGTGCTCGTCGACGGCGGCTGAACAAGCGTCGAAGACTACTTTATTTTAATGACAGAGGAAAAAGGACCTACCCGTCGACGACGAGGATGTTTTAGACGTCGACGTGGACATTGAAGAAGACACCACAGAAGTGGAGATGGTAGCTGTCGACGCCGTCACAGGCAAAGCTGACAAAGTTGTGAAGGGTTTCTTGAAGGTGGAAGCAGAGCCCTGAGGAGAAACCTTCACAGGCAAGACCTTAGAATGAACCTCTGAAGACTTTTGCATCTTCTTTTGAGTTGGCTCCAAAGATGGGCCTGGGGATGTCACTCTAGGTCTTTTAGGAGATGAATGTGGACTCCTGAAGGAACATTCACTCTCACCAGAAGAGACTGTCTGGTCTTTATGCTTCAGTCTCTGTAGCCATATCAAAAGGCAGCCCTCTCTGTCCTGGAGGGTCTTTGTTGAAAAAGTCCGGCAGACCTTACAATCTTTAGAAGAGTGGTCTGGGTAGAGACAATCCTTATGCTTGTCGTCTTCATGTAGCCTCTTCTTGTCACATGAAGCACAGGGTCTACCAAGACCTTTTTTTAGGAGTATCATCCATAGTAAACTGAAAACCCCACACAAATGCAGAAGTTAAGAGAAAAATACTGGAAATCCAGAGAAGTAAGGAAAACTGAGCAGAGCTCAGTTGAGACTCCCTTAGCACGACGTACAGTAGAAAATCTGAGGGACTAGAGCACCTTCCAGGAAGTTTCTAGAGGGTGGTGATAGTCTATTGGCTCTTGGCCAAAGTTTGGTCCTTTTCACAAAAGGATATGGATATGTTACTAATGAGAGGCCTCTGGCCCATTACTATGTATATATGTCTATGTGAAATTACTTTATTTATGTACCGGGGGACTCCCATCCTGATGATGGGGAATGATTCAGGCATGTGAATCTATGAAAGATACCCCTAATACTGGATAACGACTGATGCCAAATATAGGGGTTGCAATGTATTTGAGAGAATCTCCCTTATTTTGTGGCCCACTACCATGAAGCAAGGAAGGCGTTACCTCATCTTGGTGGGGTCCTAGTGTGGACATCCCCTCACAATAGCCACAGTGTATGCTTCTTATTCTGCCTAAGACTCTTACCTTATAGACTTCCTTAAGAAATGTGCATGATTGCATGGGGAGATATAATACTGACTAGAGACTTCAACCTGGTATGGGACCCTTATTAGGACAGGGAGGGGAGCACGACTATCCACTCGGGGGCTTTCTCCAAAAGACTGAAAAGCGAGTTGACCCAGCTGGGGTTACAGGATGTGTGGTGGGAAAAACATCCTGCCTTTGCAGCTTTCACCTTTTACTCTCATGTACACTGCACACACTTGGATCACTGCATATTGGTGAGCAACTCCCTCATAGGATATGCTCCTATTATGAGCCTCTACTTAAAATTTCCCCTCCAATGAGCGAGCAGGAGAATTTTTTTGCTGCATACTGCTAAGTGGTACAATAGGGGGTGGTGATGGACGGAGCATCTGAATCAAACACTCACACCCAGTCAAAACATCACCACCCCCTTTTGTACCGCTTATTGGTAAGTAGCATTTTCCGTTCGAGGGATATGAGCTGCAGATAACACACTGTGCATAGATTGTATAGCAGTTCCCACTCTTAGCGGCGACCACCCCCATCTGTTGCAGTAGTTTGAAATAATGTTTTGAGACCAGCCTGGCCCACATTAGCTTGTTGCTTAGTTTGCACATCTACACAGTAGTGTTTTGTGAATGTGTGCGGTGTAGACCATGTAGCTGCTCTGCAGAGGTCATCTAGGGGAATGTTCCCTAAAAATGCCATTGAAGTCCCTATTTTCCTTGTAGAGTGGGCTTTAGGGGGAACAGATTGCGTACGTTTAGCTTTGTGGTAACAAATCTGTATGCATTTAACAATACAGCTAGCTATCCCAGATTTTGAAATGGGATTACCCTTATGTGGTGGTGAGAAAGACACAAAAAGTTGTTTGGTCTTACGAAAGGGTTGTGTTCTCTCGATGTAGTATAGCAATGCTCTTTTGACGTCTAGGGCAGCGTTTCCCAAACTGTGGTCTTCGGACCCCCAGGGGTCCGTCACGCATTCCCAGGGGGTCCGCAGGACTTGATTGCCTACTGTCCTTGTAAAAAACGAAAAGCCCATGCGCCCTCATAGCACTTAAGAGGTGTGAATGTTGCTGGCGCCAGGGCGTTAAGATACAATACAATGCGTGATTGCCCTTATTTTACTATTCGCTTCTGCCTGTCACTCAAAGCAGAGCATGCGTTTCCTCCTCTGTTTGTGGCCAGGCCCAGGGCATTTTGCATATGTCCCCATTTGCGCTGAAAGTGAGGCACAGCTGTGCCTCGTCTGCCGAGACTGAAGAGCATTAGAAGCTGGAGCACCTCGAACGGGCAGGAGGACGTTTCTCTGTTTGGAACTGCATTTAAGGGTTTCACTTGTGTGTACGTATTTACAGTAAAAGCGCACGCTCGCCTTTGTGACCTTAGAAGGCAGGGTTAGCCCTGCAGCACATTATCAAGTTACACTATGTTAGACGAGATTAATGCACTTTTGATAACGTAATGATGTCTTCAGGTTTAGTAATGGCAGCTGCAGCGTGGCCTAGCAGGTCATGTTATCATTCAATCACCCAGTTCTCAATACCGAGGTATTCCAGCCTCCTAATCGGCCTGATGGGAATCTGTTTATTTTAAATACGAGCGCCAGAATGAAGATGAGCAGAGCTGTAGTCACTACAAATAGCATCATGGGACTGCATATTTTTATATTTATGCAAGGGAGTTAGGCTAAGTGACTGTAATAACTAAAGGGAATAATAGCTGTATGAAGGTTTACTGGTTGAACCTGGAGCAACCAGTCGAACCAAGCTTTGTCATAGTCGGTAGGCCCGGCACTGTCTGCGAGTCTTGTTTGTCGTTGCTTATTTTGTTCTCTGCAAAACTTTGTTAGGGGGCTACCGGGGGACAAGTCAATATTAAAAAATCTTTGGTTGGAGGCTTTTGTGTCAAGAAATGCACATGTATTAGAGTCCCTGGAAATAAGTACTATGTGCAAATTACAGCGTGAGATTAGTTAAAGTGGGCTGGCACACTGGCTTGTGAATGGCGCAACTGTCCAAAAAAGTATTACTACAACCAAAATCTTTGCAAACGCAAGACCTAGAAGGCATTAAAGACTGCAAGAAAGAGGGGGGGAGAAAAGTGAGAGTTAAGTAAGTATTATGAAAGAAGGTCGACTTTGTCAATAGACGAAAAGGTGGGCGAGTAGTGTCTGGGGAAAAGGGAAACAAGGGCATAAAGGGACAAAGGGTGACCAGAAGAAGATAATGACGCACAATCACGGCCGAATTTCAGTGTAATTTTGAGTGACATTCAAATACTATGAGTGACCCTTCAAGCATGCATAGGTTATCACAAGCACTTACCTACTTTAAACTGCATCAGTGTGAGTTCCTGGCGCTGGGCTCCAGCCTCAGGCCATTCATTCTGCAGTGCACACCAGGCGCGCAACGCCCATTGGGCCCAAAGTGCTTCAGTCCCCTCCCTCCCCTGTTGTGTGGCAGCCTGGGCAGAGACAGCTTCCCGGGCTTACACACAGCCGCACCCAAGTACTTCACAGGTCTTTAAAAGACAATTTGCTTGTTAATGAGGCCGAGATGCAGCACCATCCTTCCCATTAAAAAGTTTAGATTTTTGCATATTTTTCAATATATAATAATAAAAGCTTTAGTAATGGAAGCCTTTATTTGGTGTGTACTTGTTTGTGTATTTTTTGCGAATTACTGTTTTAATTTTTTGAAATTTAAATTGTACAAATTGCTTGGGGGTCCCCGGCTTTCAGTAGTGACTCAGTGGGGGTCCTCAGGAGTCAAAAGTTTGGGAACCACTGGTCTAGGGTATGAAGAGCTCTTTCTGCTACGGTCTGTGGCTGCGAGAAGAAAATGCACAGTTCCACAGATTGAGGTTGAATGGAGAAATGACTTTGGGCAGGAATCTTGGATTAGTACGGAGAACAACCTCATTATGATGCATTTGCAAGAAGAGTTCTTGAATGGTTAGTGCTTGTAGTTCACCAACTCTCCGCAGAGAAGTAATAGCTATTAGGAACGCCACCTTCCATGTTAAAAATTGTAGTTCACATTTATGTAAGGGTTCGAAGGGAGGTCTCTTAAGGCCTTCCATAAAGGCTTTAATAGCAGGCACTCTGAACAGAGATAGATGCTGTCTGTTTTGCAGATATGCTGCCATTGCAGCAAGGTGCAGTCTAATAGATGTGTAGGCTAAGTTACATCTTTGGAGGTGTAGTAAGGAATATGCTACTTACCAGTATGCATCTGTTCTTGGCATGTAGAGCTGCTGACGTTCATATCTGTGAATAGATCGCCGCCTAGTGTCGGGTCCGGATGATTGCACATTGTTGTCCTGGAAGAGTCTTCGAAGTATCAAGAGATAGGTGGCTCCTCCCCAGGACTACAGTGCGCATGGGCATCCTCTCCATCCTCAGATTGTTTTTCGCCATTGTGGCAGAGATGGAGTATGATACAGTAAGTGATGTCCATGCTAGAGATTAATTCTGAGTGCTATAGCTGCGACAGGCACCGGGGAGGAGGGCGGGCGATATGAATGTCAGCAGCCCTACATGCCAAGAACAAATGCATACTGGTAAGTAGCATATTCCGTTCGAGGCATGTGGGCTGCTGAATTCATATCTGTGCATAGAATGTATGGCAGTCTCCCCTTTGGCGGTGGTTGCCTGTGCCAGCTGCAGCAGTCTGAAAAAGAGTCTTGAGAACAGCCTGTCCTACAGCTGCTTGCCGTTTTGAGTGTACATCTAAGCAGTAGTGTTTGGTAAGTGTGTGTGTATGGTAGACCATGTGGCTGCTCTACATATTTCTTTTAGAGGAATGTTTCCTAGGAAAGCCATGGATGCCCCTAGCTTGCGTGTTGAATGCGCTTTTGGGGGAACTGTTAATGTGCGTTTAGCTTTTTGATAACCAATTTGTATGCACTTAACAATCCATCTGGCTAAACCGGATTTAGAAATGGGGTTGCCTTTGTGCTGAGGTGAAAAGGCAACAAACAGTTGCTTAGTTTTTCTGAAATGTTTTGTCTGTCTATATAGTACAGGAGAGCTCTCAACGTCTAGTGTATGTAGAGCTCTTTCTGCCACTGAATCTGGATTTGGGAAGAACACTGGCAGTTCTATTGTTTGATTGATGTGAAACTGGGATACCACCTTTGGCATAAATTTTGGGTTTGTACGTAGCACTCCCCTATTAGCGTGAATTTGGATGAATGGCTCCTGAATAGTTAGGGCTTGCAGCTCACTAACTCTTCTAAGTGATGTAATTGCCACTAAAAAAGCCACTTTCCACGTTAGGAATTTTATTTCACACGAGTGTAGAGGTTCAAAAGGTGGTCCCATCAGTCTGGTTAGAACCACGTTTAGATTCCAAACAGGTGAAGGTGGGTGTCTTGGAGGAATCCCTCGTTTGAGTCCCTCCATGAAGGCTTTAATAGCAGGCACTCTGAAGAGTGAAAGGTGCTGCCTGTTCTGAAGGTAAGCTGCCACCGCAGCTAAATGTATACGTATGGAACTGTAGGCTAGATTGCATTTGTGTAAATGTAACAGATAACATATGATGTTTTGAGTTGATGCATCTAGTGGATTTATGTCATTGTTACAATAAATGACAAAACGTTTCTGCTTTGCCGCATAGCATGCTCTGGTTGTAGGTCTTCTTGCCTCCTTGATAATATTCATACAGTCAGGAGGCAAGTTTAGGTAACCAAACTATGACTTCAGGAGCCAGATCGCAAGGTTCAACTGTTGCGGATCTGGGTGCTGAAGGTCTCCATGGCTCTGCGTTAAGAGGCTGGGTGTTAGTCGCAGCCTTCGATGAGGCACCACGGAAAGTTCTAGGAACGTGGTGTACCATGGTTGCCTCGCCCACGTTGGAGCAACTAGGATGAGTGTCATCGAATGTTGTCGCAGTTTGCGTGCCACTAGTGGTATGAGCGGGGCTGGGGGAAAAGAGTATGCAAACCTGCCTGACCGGTTCATCCATATCGCATTGCCCTGAGACTGCGGATGTTGAAACCTGGCGGCGAAGCTTTGGCATTTTCCCTTGTGGCGAACAGGTCTATCTCTGGGTGACCCCACTGCTGGAAGTACGGTTGTAGCACTGAGGGATGTATCTCCCACTCGTGCATTTGGTGGCTGTGTCTGCTGAGCAGATCCGCCATCTGGTTGTCCCTGCCTGGGAGGTGTTCCGCCATGAGGAATATGTTTCTCTGAATGGCCCACTTCCACAATGCTTTGCGCTAGATGTGACAACTGTGGAGAGTGTCCCTCCCGGCTTCTGTATGTAGTACATAGCAGTCATGTGGTCCGTCCGGTTCAACACGACTTTGTTGCACAAATGTACTTTGAACGCCTTCATTGCCATAAAGATTGCCATCAGTTCCAGCAGGTTGATGTGCATCGTTTTTTGTTGTGTCGTCCATAGTCCCTGCACTGTGTAATGGAGGACATGCGCTCCCCATCCCAGGAGAGATGCGTTTGTCGTAAGCACTATTTGTGGTACAGGCTCTTAGAACGGTCGTCCCCTTCAAAGGTTTTGTGGGTTCCACCAATGCAGAGAGTTGTATGCGCCACCGGTGACCAACACTAGGTCTTTTAATTGTCCTTGAGCCTGGTTCCACTGCCGTGCTAAGCACTCCTGAAGCGGACGCATGTGTAGTCTCGCGTGAGGGACTATGAAGATGCAGGAGGCCATCATGCCTATCAACTGCATAAACACCCGTGCTGGGAGCGAGTGTTGAGGTCTGAATTTTTGAATCAGTAATTGAATGCTGTTCATTCTTGCCGAGTTTGACTTTGCCTTTGCTGCCAGAGTGTCTATTGTTGCTCCCAGGTACTGTCGAAAACGTGGGCGGGTTGAAGATGAGACTTTGGGTAGTTTAATGAGAATCCAAGGCTGTGTAGGAGGTAAATAGTGCGGGGCGTGTTGCTGGCACATTGCTGGGCTGACTTTGCTTGGATAAGCCAGTCGTCCAGATATGGGTAGACGTGAATATGCAGTCTCCGTAGGTGCGCAGCTACTGTCGCTAGGCATTTGGTAAACACCCTGGGGGCCGTTGTCACCCCAAAAGGCAGGACCTTTAACTGATAGTGCTGATTCTGTATGGTAAACCTGAGATATTTTCTGTGTGCCGGATGTATCGGTATGTGGAAATGTGAGTCTTTGAGGTCTAGTGTTGCGAGGAAATCTCCCTGACTGAGTAATGGTAGAACCTGCTTTAATGTGAGCATGTGAAAATGTTCTGTCAAGATGCATTGGTTTAGGGGCCTGAGGTCCATTATTGGCCTCAGAGACCCGTCTTTTTTGGGAATTAAGAAGTACAGCGAGTATACCCCTGTACCCTGTTGTTCTATATGTACGAGTTCTATGGCGCCTTTTTGCAGCATGCTGATGACCTTTTGCTGCAATAGGTGTGTGTGCTCTGCGGACATAGGACGGTGTCTTGGGGGGTATGTTGGGTGGAGTGGAGGTTAGCTCTAGACAATAGCCGTACTGGATAAGTCGTCTCACCCTCCTGTCTGTGGTAATGCTTTCCCAGAGTGGCAGGAACTGCTGTAACCGTCCCCCGACCGGTGTTATATGGTCTGGGGGCAGTGACAAGACGTCACTGTTTAGCATTGGCTGAGGATCTGGTGTTATTCCCACGTCCTCTGCCTTTGTTGCTGTTGCCACGGTATCCACCTCTATTGTTTTTATTATAGGTGGTTTGCGTGCTCCCTTTATTGTATGGAGTCTGCTGAGATGCCTGGCCTCGTGTAGCTCCTCTGTTACCAGAGCGACTAAAGGAGCCTCCTCTGAACCGTTGTGACTGCAAGGCACCCATAGACTTGGCTGTCTGTGTCCTTCTTAATCTTTTCTAATATTGTGTCGACATCAGGCCCAAATAAATAATCAGGGTTCACGGGCTCATTTAATAATGTGGTTTGAATCTCAGGTTTGAACCCAGAGATGCGTAACCACGCAGGTCTCCTGAGCATGACACTTGTATTGATGGTCCTAGCTGCGGTGTCTGCTGCGTCTAGCGCACATTTAATGGATGCGTTAGATATGAGTTTTCCCTCTTGTATCAGTGTTTCTGCTCCCTCCTAGACATCAGGCAAATGTTGTAGCAGTTTCTCTAGTGTGTCATAATGAGCCCTATCGTATCTGGCTAATAGGGCTTGTGTATTAGAAATTCTCAAAATGTTAGCTGCTTGAGCAGCTACCCTTTTTGCAGAAGCTTCTAATATTTTAGACTCCTTGTCTGGAGGCGGAGCATCACCAGTGGTTTGTGAGTTGGCACGCGTACTAGCATTTGATATCACTAAAGAGTCCATTGGCAGCTGTCCCTTAATATATGTAAGGTCCACAGGCGCCGGTCTATTTTCTTTCAATTCTGGGGTTAACAACCCTGGCTCTTGTGGTTTCTTTGAAAATGTCTCCAGCGTGTTTAAGGACACCTTTCAACATTGGCAATGTCTTGACTGATTTCTCTGAAGTGGAGAAAGTGTAAAATAGGAAGTCCTCATCAACTGGGTCAGCATGCCTTTCCACATCATGATTGTGTGCTGCCCTTTCTATTAATGCATTAAACGCAGCTATATCCTCTGTTGGCGAAGTCTTGACAGGATAAGAATGTCAGGATTAGTTTGTGACTCCCCCGGGTCAACAGGGTCTGTCCAGGCTTGAGTCTGGTCATCCTGATCCGTGTCCACAGGGTAACTAAATTCTTCATTTTAGCCATACTCTATGTCCTCAGTGTGTGTGGGTGAGTATGCAGAAGTGTATTTGTCATGGTACCTTACAGTTTCAAAAAGGACAGGTGATGTGGAAGAATCCCTTTTCTTTTTGAGTGGAATTTTATATGTTTCTAGAGGATTTTCTGACCTGATCTTCCTCTGATAAATAGTAAGTCTGCCAGAGTTGGCGTTGATATGTAGCTTTGACTGCTCATTATAGGAGGGCTCTTGGTATACAATGTCTTCTTCCACCGAATGACTCATTTTCCCCATTGACACAGACTTGGATGTTTCGATCCCAGTTTTCGGATCGACCGCCTTAGGCCGTGCAGTCGGGGGCAGTCCGAATTTTATCGGTGGCATAGGTTTTGTAGACACACTGACCTTCTTCGGGCCGCCGTTGTTATTGGCCCGACCGACTTTGTCTTTTCGCTAATATGTTTTTGGCCTTGCGTCGACTTTGGCGCCTGATGCATTGGAGGCGCTTTTCTGCCTTGACTCGACGTGCTCCTTTGAGTCACTTTTGGACTTCGGCTCGAGGCCTTTGACGAACTGTGGCCTGTTGACTCGATGCTTCGGATCGAGAACCTTCCGAGACTCGAATCCCTTGTTTGTGTCGCTGTCCGTCGACGTCAACCTTGTCAGTTCGACGTGCTTAGCTTTAGTCATGGACTTAAGCGTACCGATCTTCGATTCGACACCCTTTGTTCGTGACCCCGCAGGGTCTTCGACACTTTTCTTCTTTGTTGAATACGATGGATTCGAACTTCGATCTGAAGACTGTCTCCAGCAGTTTCGGTTTTGTTTTTGACTCCATGGCTTTCGGTTTCGATTTAACCAGTGACTGGTGGTGTTTGACTGATGGCTCGCAAGATATATTCTTAGCCGGGCCGAGACGCGGGGCTATAGAATGTTTGTCATGATCTTGGCTAAGGCCTTCTGGCGATGCCTCGACCTGAGCCCTTGGAAGTCTTTCAGTGTCTGTTACGGGCCCTGTACTCCGTGTTGGGCCTGGTTCATCACTTGAGTCGTCATCGACGGCTCCGATGGCTGATGCGTCGTCCCTTACCTCGACGGCGTCTTCATCCTCGAAGATTCCTTCGTCGTCTTCATAATAGTTGGAGTCATGCTCCGAACCGGGATCTGAGTGCTGTTCTGGATCCTCGGTCTCGACAACCTCATCGTTTTCTTCATCGAAGATATTCACCGGGTCGGGCGCTGGCTTCGTCATAGTCTGCCTTGCTGCGCGTCGAAGTCTAAGCGTCTTCTTCGACCTGAATTGAGCACAAGCTAGACAGTTGGCCTCATTGTGCTCCGGAGATAGGCACTTGTTGCACACTGGGTGTACATCAATGTGTGGGTACTTAGAATTACAAAGGGGGCATCGGTTGAACTGGCTCCGTTCCATCGACGATCGGGCCTCCGGTGTCGAAAAGGCCACCCGGCTCTCTTCGACGTCCTGCTGGTAAAGAAGTGGAACAAAGTACTTGGTACCGATCGAAATAACAATACCGACGACCCCGAAGGCATTTTGGCCCTTTAGAAAAGTTTCCGAACTTGAGTAAAGAAAGTACATCCGAACCCAATGGCGGAGAAAAACAATCTGAGGATGGAGAGGATGCCCATGCGCACTGTAGTCTGGGGTAGGAGCCACCTATCTTGTGATACTTAGAAGACTCTTCCAGGACAACAATGTGCAATCATCCAGACCCAACACTAGGCGGCGATCTATGCACAGATATGAATTCAGCAGCCCACATGCCTCAAACGTATCCTATGATGTGTTAAATACACGTCTAGAGGATTAATATTGTTGTTGTGACTATATATTACAAAGCGTTTCCACTTCGCTGCGTAACATGCTCTAGTGGTTGGACGAATAGCTTCTTTTATGACATTCATGCAGTCTGGAGGAAGGTTAAGATATCCAAATTCTAGGATTTCAGGAGCCAGATCACAAGGTTGAGCTGAGCTGGGTCCGGGTATCTGATCTCTCCACGGTTCTGTGTTAAAAGGCGTGGAGACCGGTATAGTTTTTGGTGTGGTACTACATACAGTTGTAGCAGAGTGGTGTACCACGGTTGTCTGGCCCACGTTTGAGCAACTAGGATGAGGGTCAGAGAATGCTGTAGTTTGCGTACTACTAGTGGCATGAGTGGTAGAGGTGGAAAAGCGTACGCAAATTTGTTTGACCAGTTCATCCTTATCGCATCGCATTGCCTTTGGACAGTGGGTGTGGATATCTGGCGTCGAAGCTTGGGCATTTGGCGTTTTCGTGGGTGGCAAAGAGGTCTATCTGAGGTTGTCCCCACATCTGAAAGAATGGTTGAAGAACTTGTGGATGAAGTTCCCACTCGTGGATCTGTTGTGTCTGCCGACTTAACAGATCTGCTATGGTATTTTGTACCCCTGGGACATGCTGGGCTAAGAGGAATATGTTTTGAGGTATAGCCCACCTCCATATGTCCTGTGCTAGATGAGAGAGTTGCAGGGAGTGTGTTCGGCCCTGTTTCTGTATGTAATACATGGCTGTCGTGTTGTCCGTGCGGACTAACACAGCTTTGTTTGACACTTGTCGTTGGAAAGCTTTCAGTGCTAGGAATATGGCTAGTAACTCCAGATGATTGATGTGGAGTAACTTTTGTTGCGGTGTCCACCTGCCTTGCATGGTGTGTTGCAGTAGATGGGGCCCCCAGCCGGAGAGCGATGAGTCTGTTGTCAAGATTATCTGAGGAACTGGCTCTAGGAACGCTCGCCCCTTGGAAAGGTTTTTGGTGTTCCACCACTGCAGAGAGTGATGAGTTCGACCATCTACCAACACTAAGTCTGTTAATTGACCTTGAGCCTGGTTCCATTGACGTGATAGGCACTCTTGTAGAGGACGCATTATAAGTCTTACATGGGGGACTATGAAAATGCAAGATGCCATCATCCCTGAGCTGCATGAACACTTGTGCTGGAAGGGAGTGTTGTGGCTGAAACTTTGTGAGAAGAGTTTGCAGGCTGGCTATCCTTGCTGGAGTGGGATAAGCTAGCGCTATTGAGGTGTTTATTGTAGCACCGAGGTATTGTTGTACATTGGATGATTGCAGATGAGATCTGGTGTGGTTTATTGTGAACCCCAGGTTGTGGAGCAGTTGGATCGTGGTATGAGTGTTCTACACACTGGTTGTATGAGCTGGCTTTAAGGAGGTACGGAAGGACGTGGAAGAGCTGTCTTCGTAAATGTGCTGCTGCTACTGCTAGGCACTTGGTGAATACTCTTGGTGCGGTTGTGACTCCAAATGGGAGTACTTAGAATTTATAGTGCTCGCTGTCTATTACAAATCAGAGATACTTCCCGTGAGCTTTGTGAATGGGAATGTGGAAGTATGCTTCCATGAGATCTAGAGTAGCAAGGAAGTCCTTTGTAACAGGAGAGGAAGGACTTGTTGGAGTGTGACCATTTGAAAATGGTCTGACTGTTTGTATATATTTAGCGGTCTGAGGTCTAGAATAGGCCTTAGAGAGCCATCCTTCTTTGGGATAAGAAAGGATAGGGAGTAAACCCCCTTGTTTTGTTGGTGCAGAGGAACTGGTTCTATTGGACTTTTTTCTAGCAAAGATATTACTTTTTGCTTTAACAGTTCTTGTGACATTGGACGCTGTTTGGGTGGTATGTTTGGGGGGGTATATGTTAGTTCTAGACAGTAACCTGACTCAATAATTTGTCGTACCCTCCTGTCTGTTGTGATGTTGGTCCAGGCAGGAAGGAATTGTTGGACTTCCCCCCCCACAGGAGTGAAATGTTGGGGTGGAAGGGGAGGAAAGTCATTGGGTAGGGGTGGAGGCAGAGCGGGAGTTGTTGGTTTTGCCTCTGCCCTTGTTGTTATTACCCCTGTAACCCCCTCTCTGGTAGCCCCTAGTAAATGTGGATTGGCTAGGGGTCTTGTATGAAGTGGAAGGGCTTTTCGAAGGAGAAGCCTCTTGCTTGCGTTGCCTCTATATGATGAGACGAAAAGAACGTCTGGGAGCTCGCATCTGCAAGGTTCCCATAGATTTTGCTGTGTCGGTGTCTTTTTTCATTTTCTCTAAAGACACATCGACATTAGGACCAAATAAATGTTCTTCATCAAATGGCTGAATGAGGATGGAATTTTGTAACTCAGGTTTAAAACCTGAAATACGTAGCCATGCAAGTCTACGCAAAAGGGTATTGGTTTTGATTGCCCTTGAGGCAGTGTCTGCAGCATCTAGGGCACAACAAATTGAAGTATTAGTAATATTTTTACCTTCTTGTATGAGTTCATTGGCCCTATTTTTATACTTGTCTGGTAGATGCTGCATTATGGACTCTAGTTCATCATAATGTGCCCGGTCGTATCTTGCCAACAACGCTTGGGTATTGGCAATGTGCCATATGTTAGCTGCCTGTGACGCTGTGTACTTACCAGAGGAGTCAAGGAGTTTAGATTCTTCATCTGTGGTGAGGCCTCACCTGATGTCTGCGAGTTAGCACGTTTACGTACATTGGATACTACTAAAGAATCTAATGGTGCTGGACCTCTAATGTAAGCTGGGTCTGTAGGGGCAGCTTTGTATTTCTTCTCAATGCGAGGGTTGAGGACCCGAGCCCCGACAGGATCTTTAAATACCTCTGTTGTGTGCCTAATGACCCCTTAAAGCATTGGCAAAATGGCAGTGGACCTTTGTGTAGTATCAAAAGTGTCCAATAGGAAATCTTCCTCCACAATATCAGTGTGTAATTCAACCTAATGGTACTGGTAAGCTCTTTGAACTAGTAAGTTAAAACCTATAGTGTCCTCTGGTGGGGGAAGGCCTGGAAGGATATACATCGTCCTGGGGGACGTAAGGCCCTTCAGGGGTGTTATAATCATCCCATGGGTTAGGTGACTGAGGGGCACTATTGGTCCCTGCTGGGTCATGTGCACCCCCACCTGTGTCATCAGAGTCTGTATCTACATCATCATCTGGGTTAGTGGATGGTGTAGGCTAATGATGTGGTGGAGGAGGTGTTGGAGGAGGAACAGTATGGGGCGGTGGTGGAGAAGGGACCCTTAATGGAGAGGTTGCAATGTCTCCCTTCTTTGGGGGGAGGAGCCTCTACTGGTCTCTTCTTGGAGCTAAGGGCCAGTTGTCCAGTCTTAGGATCCTATACAAGAGTCTTGAGTAGGATCTGGTGTAAAAAGATCTTCTGTGTCTGGCAGATCCTTCTGCGTCAAAGTTTTCGGTTCCGGAGGTTTCTTCGATACTGACTTGGTAGCTGGTCTAGAGTCTTTTGGCTTAGAAGTATGACTTTTTGAAATGTCTTTTACCGGAACGTGTTTTTTCGGCATCGATGAGCAGATGCCAGTCTTCGGCGCTGAGTGCTTAGGTGTCGTAGCAGTGGTCGGCGTGGTTGAGGAAGATGGCTTATTTTTCTGTGTTGATATGGGATCGGCACTGGGAATAGGCTGACTCGAGCCCGAGCCGCCTGAAGGCTTAATAGGCTTCTTTGCTGAGCCCGACGGCAGGGCGTGGGAAGCAGCCTCTCTGTGTGCACCCGGGCCCAGAGGGGAGGGTGTGACTGAAGCCTTTTTTAAGGGTGTAGAGGAAGGGTTAGGGTCGGCGGTCTTACTTACCACCCGTTGAGCTGGAGTGATGTCCTCGACGTCTGAGTCTTCGGCATCAGAGCAGCTGGCATTTTCCTCGGCCTGCTGGTGTTCTGGCACATCGACGCCTTCTTCGAAGATGTCGTCAGAAATCGACGCTGACGAGCGAGTGATTGTTCTTCTAGCTCGTCGGTCCCGAATCGTTTTCTTGGAGCGGAAAGAGGCACAGGCGGAACAGTCTTTGGCCTCGTGCTCCGGTGAGTGGCAAAGGTTACATACCTCATATAGATCTGTGTGGGGAAACTTCGATCCACATTGAGGACACTTCTTGAATGGCGTCCTTTCCATGAGCCAGAGAGTAAGGCCGAGGTAGGCCCAAATGCCTTGGTCGGCGACCGGAATCGAAGACTTCGAAGTGGTGAAGAATCGCGTCGATGTGGAGCGCGATCAAAACAATAGCGTCAAACTAGGTGACGATTGCGCGCCGAAGGAAATTCGGTTCCAAACAGGAGCTCAGGAAACGCATCCGAGCCCGATGGCGGTAAAAAACATTCTGAGGATGGAGCTGATGCCCATGCGCAATGTGGTCCAAAGGAGGAGTCACCTATCTCGTGACTTTCAAAGAACTTTTCAGGACTACAACTAACTGCAAACATCTGGGCCCAACACTAGGTTGCGATCTATGCACAGTGTGTAATCTGCAGCTCATATGCCTCGAACAGAACATTATTTCTTAGCAATCAGTTGTGTCACTCCAGGTACACTGCATCACAGTAACCCAACACAAGGATAGCTCACTGTACCAAAAGTTGAAATCTGATTAGAAAAAAATATTTAAATGTTTCCTTTACGTTGATTCTTATTCTTAGTCCGCAGGTTGTCATTATCCCCTTGTATGAAACCCGCAAATCGTGGCTATTCTGCAAACGAATTCCAGAATTGATACTTCAGGGTTTTCACACCGATACCAAATACAGATGCTTTAACGAGAACACCCCCTTCCCTCACTATCTGCCAGATCTGGCCAGAGTTACTCCTTGGAACAAGCACTGATGTCTGACAAGCTATTGGTTTTACCGTTGCTTCCTTGCTATGAAAATGATTGTGTGTGTATACAGGGTGACATTAGGCCGCAATGGCATGCAACTGATAATAGCGTCATCTTGTTCTGAAAATTGTAGGGGTGCATCATAATCACAGATAGTCAGCACCCGCATATCTAAAGGAATGTATTAACGTGTGGTTATTATAAATGTTGTACTAAAGCAGTATATAGTAAGAGTAAATAGAGAAGTAATTACGCCATTTTTGGAGATCAATGTAGTGCTTAATCGGAAATGTATTTTAGATGTTGCATAATGAATTAGTTCACGTATAAGGTGATGCATTAGGGGGTAAACGTGCACCATATTAAAGTCCACACATGTAGTTTTGCTTAATCATGTATGCAGAATAGTGAAATCAATGCTTATATTATGACTTTGGAGATGTATGTTTAAACGTGTAAAGACCTAGACGATTTTCTATGCTTTGCAATGAGAGGCCTGTTCGTGATTTCTTATGTTAGCTGAATACTGCAGGCCCGAAATGCATTTTCCTTGGGAAGGCTCTCAGACGAAGGTAGTCAGCAGATTTAGTGGGCGTGCAAGGTTGCTTCGCTCACATGTTTGTTGCAGGTGCAAGGACACACATCTAGTTAGGCAGAATAACCCTTCGTTTTAGGAGTTAGGATGGTAGGAGAAGCCGCCATGCGAGTGTACAGGTAATGCAGATAAGATACTTTCAGAGGAGAAGGTGCCTGGGACCCAAGGACACATCAACGGTTTCTGGATGAAGTCAGAGTTTCAATGGAAAAGTACAGGAAAGAAGACCTGTCCAAAGGTGCGTGTAAAGGGTGTGTTTTACTGTTTGTGATTTTGTATTAGGGTTAGTGCCCCGGAGGGTGGAGCAGTTGAGGACTAGAGGGGAAGCTAGAAGGAGCATCTTGGAACGAGCTCTGTAGCTTTTGTCTACTCACCTATGCAAAGTGAGTATTTCTGAGGAAGTCCTCACTACAGACACCTTTTTCTCTTGCCTGGGGATGACGCTAAGTAGTGATGTCACTTCAGCGACAGTGTAGGGACAGATTAATTGCTTTTCTTTTCTAGGCTAATGAATACTAAAATAGAGGTTGGAGCAGTCCTTGCGTGCCTGATGCTTTTAGAATTAACTATTCTTATTCTGAGTCGGATGAGACTCTTGTGCAGGATTATGTTTGTATTAGTGCCCATCTACTTTCTTAACCTTGTGTTGAGGTGTTTGTATGTTCAGTTATTTTGGCTTTGTAATAAATCCCTTAACATTTGATTTTGGAGTCAATGATCCTTTAGAGTTACAAAATTGATTTTGGTAGAACATGTGTTAAAATTGAGTTTTTTCCCCTTTACACTTAGCAGATAATAAAGATCCAGTCGACCGCAGATTCTTAAAATTGGTAAGATATGATATAAGATAAGAATCCGGCGTTATCACTACACTGGTCATCTTGGAATGAGTTTTCTTTAAGAAAATATAATTGCAAGATGGCCTGTGCATGCAACGTGCCTTCAGGATGTATTTGCAGGCACCCGGAATTGTGTATTTTCCAGGGAACATCATTTCAAGAGGGACGCTGCAGCATGAGTAGGTTCATGACACTTGCAGACATTTTGCAATTTACTTCAAGTTTAATTTAAAACTGAAAAAGTACATACGGCCATTTTCAACCGGTAAAATACGTGACCAAAAACTAAGCACAGGAACTCAAAAGCAAAGAAGCGAATAGATCAATATTGAAATGGTTAATACGAGGAAATGACAGTGTGCAAAAATGAAACTAAGGTTAAATGAACCATGACGAGAAAACGGCAAACGTTTCATTAATGGGTGGGGAGGAAAGGGGAGAAGAAATGGTATGAATCTACAGAGAAATGCAGGTACTCACTTTAGAATCATCGTCATGGTTTCTTTTCGATCCTTCCCTTGGAAAGGTAGAGTACCAGTAAGCATTTCAAACTGAAAAGAAAAAAATATTAATTTAAAAAAAAAAGCCTAAAGTAAACTTGTCTCTCAGTCTGGTGGACTAAGTTTTGATGTAATAAACTGTTAGTCATTTTGTTTAACTTTGTTCGGCTATCAAAAACAGCCATAAAAGTGCATATAGAATAATACAATCAAAACAATTAAAATCTTTTTTGATATAATGCATACAATAATAATTGTAAAATACATTTGCTGCGCTATTACACAATAGTCAAGAAACAATCCTGCAGAGAGTTATATACGGCCTCCAGATTACTTAATAAGTGCCTCAAATTTGCACTTCCAGCAAGTTATGATTTCATTCAATGTTTTGAGAAATGTTCACTCATGTTTCGGAGATTGACTGCAAGAAGAAATGTGGAAATGGAATACTTACGTCAGCAAAGGCAGTCAAATGCGGTGTCCTGGACCAACCTTTTTAATTCGGAAAATAATTGTACGAAAATGCATAATCATGGTTAAACGTTCAGACTCTGAACTTTCAAAGAAATGAAGGAGAAACTCCGTCATAGCCACTTAAACACCAATCTACGTGGCAGGAAGGAAAACGTCACTACATTGTATTCGTCAGTTACATATGCAGCACTGACAGGTTCGTTCATAATAGAAGAGTTCTGTTTTTTCTCCTCGTTTGTCAACCTGAAGCCCACAATGCATTGAGACAAAGACTCCACGTTAGATACCATACCACATAATTGCCCTCTATTTGTAATGCCCGAGGATGTGGAAGGTTCATATGAATTTTCACGAGAACAAACAGTAAATCAAAAGCTGCAGATGGGTTAAGCCACCAGTTTGGGGAGAAATGTAATGCGGTGTTGGATGCTGTACTCCTACTATACCTAATCAGTTCTCAACAGGCATCTGGTGGTGGACACTTACTAGAGCAAAAAGCATTGATACAATGCATTTATGACTGTCTCACCACCTAGAACTTTTCATTTAAGTCACCAACTCAGTAGAATTTTTCAAATCTAGATGTTCTCGCTATTTAATTAAAGCTTTCCAAGAAATGTAGACTATTACATTTAATTGTATAATTTGAAGGGGGAATACTACAGTAGTAGCAGCAATTATTTTTTTTACGACACAGATATTTACAAACTTGACAGTCCATTTAACATCACAGTTCATCTAACAATAAAAAAATAAGTCCCATAGAAAATAGTCTATTATGACTGATAGATTATGTGGAATAGGGTTAAAAATAAATCTGACGAACAGTGGACTCGAGGTACAGATGGTCCTCCGCTGCTTATGGTTTTCCATATCGTAAAGTACTCAAACTTAAATTAAAATGAAGGGGCCTGTTCTTTGAGACCTAATGGTACCACTTGCAGGGGTTTAACCTCCAATTATTATTTAGTTATTATCTACCAAATACACACTGTTGTCTATTTTGTTCCCTAGTACAATAAAGTTATATTTTTCCATTGCGTGTTTTGTTAGCAACAGCAGGTTCTATGAAAAAAAGAGGCTGATTTCTTAAAAACATTTTTCAATATAAAAAAATGGGGAAAGGTTCACTCCTCACAAGTAGGTCCATAATTGTAACTTTGTATAACAAGTTAATCATACGTCCAGTTTCTGACCCATAACATTAGTAATTGGTAGCTCATTACAAAGATTGAGTATTTAACTGCTTAACCTCTAGCTTAAATTCAAACGGGATAGTTGGACTGCAATTTGAAAAATTAAAATCTTCTCAGAAAGCTTTTCTTAACTAGGCGCAACAGCACTCAATGCCACACAGGAGGGGGGCAATTACCTGTACCCTATAAGCAGCCCAAACCTCTTATGCATTTCTGTATAAGGTAACCTTTACAATTCAACTCACTTCATTTTGCACCATAAACAAATGCACAACGAAAACCACTTTTTCTAATTGAACTCATTCGACATAACCCTGAAGGGAAAGTCCTCTCTTACGTTTAATTACTTTTTATCTTTGATTAGGGCAAGATGAATACAAAACCTGGAAAGTAAATTAATACTGTTAGCAGACCCAAACTTGCCATTTTTAAAAAAAGGGGTATGCCCCTGACAGATTGTGGATATCAAACTCCCAACCAATAATTAAAGATAGGGCGCCAATATGCTTCTACTGCACCGCTGGCTGAACCGGTTTGTGCACTTGCCTTTTGAACTCATCTTAAGTGGACAGAAGCATTGATGTGGAGGACGCAAAGAGCATGAAGAAAACCCTGGAGTACAAATTAGCGATTAACAACCCAATTTAGATCGCTCCGAGGGTCTATACATTATTAACTACACAAGGGGCCTGAACACGCTTGAGAATATTTAGACACAACATGCAGACAGACGGCCTCCTCAATGGTAATTTGACCACAGCCATGCTTTCACCCTTGGCACAGAATTTACTCCTGCATGCCTTTATTTTGATAAAGAGACACTTGTTTATAGGACTTTGCAAGTGCAGCAATTTAAAATAAACGAAAAAACACAATCGCAAATAAATCGATATACAGCTTGTTCGTAGGTATCCCTGCCTACGAAACTCGCCGTCTTCTATCAATCTCATCTTCCATTTCCCCAAAACTCACCATATCACTCCTGTCCTCAAATCTCTCCACTGGTTACCTATCCTGCAGAGATCCCTGTTCAAACTAGGGTGCCTTGTCTTCCGGGCTGTTAATCGCTCTGCGCCGGCGTTCATCAACTCTCTGATTTCTCCCCACACCCCTGTTCGCACCCTCCGATCATCTTCCTCTGCCCTCCTCACTGTTCCCCGTTTCCGTAAAACTCGCACTGGTGGAACTAGATTCTCTGTCCTTGCGCCTCGGTTTTGGAACTCCCTTCCTCTCTCTATGCGTTCTATCCCCATCTTCTCACACTTCCGTAAAGCGCTTAAAACATTCCTGTTTCCCCAGGCCTACCCCTGCTAAACTCCTCTCCACTCCACTCTGCTAATGCATACAGTAAAAAGAGTAGAATAAAATAATACTGTAAGAGCATTGAATGGTTCATAGACCATAGATAAATACATACATAAACAAAGGCTAAAAAGTACTCAACGGGTGCTTCTAAAATACGCCTACCCCGATGTACCTAACCTAAGTCGAGTACGAGGGAAGAAGTAAGTGAGGTGTAGCATAAATTTAGTGTTCTTTGCCAAGAATCTATCCAAGATTTCTCTTAGGGTCTAATCCGCTTCGTACCTTGGTTTAGATTGAAGGTGGTCAGGCTCAGGACTATTTCCCCACAACTCATAATGGTAGCTTGGAAACACTGGAGCTGGATTTCTCGGCAAGAGAAAAGGCAGCGTCTCTCAGTGCGTCTGCTGGAGGGTTGGCTTCCTTCGACACTTGCTGTAGCAGGCTGCATCGGGCAAGTAGACGGTCGAACTGCTCCAAACCACCATGTGTTTGCTATGGCAAGTGTGGGCATATTTATACCTTGAAGGTGCAGAGTTTGACGTACAGTTGGACATAACGTCAAGGAGTCTCAGTTCTTTGAAAACTCCACGAGTTCTTGGACAAGTCAGTATTCGAGCAAGGGGAAGTCCCTAGCGGCTGAAGCCGAGATTTCCAAGAAATCGTTGTAGATTTTCGGAACTAGTGGAAGTAGCCATGCCGTATTTGGACTGCATGAGCTATGTCTAAATAAGGTTATGATTTCTATGCCTATGTAAGGATATAATGATTTATACCTATATAAGGGCATGAATAGGGAAATTTACACTAGGGTCCTAAAATGCTATACAACAGCAGAAGGTGGGATTATTTATTTCAAGCCTTTCCTAACGGCGTGAACGATGAGCACTCTGAATAAACAGAAGTAATCTCCGTTTTGTAGGCAAGAAGACTCCGCTACCAACTTGGCTCTTTCCCACAAGCTAATGCTTCTACCTCTCAGTTCCCAGTGCCTTTAACTACCTCCCTCTTAGCGCCAGGATGCCTGTCAGGTTACAGTGCGCTGTATAAGTTTTGCTTACAATTACAACCAATGAACGCTAGCACGGACTGTTTCAGTAGCAGCAGAAACTAAAATGTATCGTGAACTGTAGTATGTAGTGTATCAATGCTGAATGAACCAATGGTAAGCCAAATACTTCTCCATTTTGGTGGATGGTGTGAGAAGTTGGCCTGGCATAAGCTGTCCACTATTGTAGTGGGCACCTTGCACCAGTCCAAACAACCCTTAATGATGGTAGGTTTAAAGACAACCTATATAGAAAGCTATCCGCGTGGTAGCTATGGAGAGCAGCCTTCAGGCTAAGTCCTGAAGGAATGTAAAGCAGCTTGGTTTACCAGTCTATTGTGTCATGAATGACCAAATGAAAGGAGAACCACACCAGATATATATATATATTCACTAAAAAAACATAGGTTTCACATCAGTTATAGTTAGCTGGAAATTTTACTGACATAAAACCAATGAAATTCCATGTTATACTTAGTTGGACTCACTATAACTTGCGCGCCTGCAATGCACTGCTGATGACGTCACATATTACATCACTCATGACATGGTCAGTGACATCACTCATGACATCACTGATGACACCATCCTTGTGACAGACCTCCTTTCAGTGTAATGTAACCATTGTCTCACAAATAATGTGTTTTTGTTTAATCAACATTTGTACCGTCAAAAACAGGGGGTAGCAATGGGGGCCAGTTTCTCTCCAAGCTATGCATGTTTGCACATGGGAGCTTGGGAGGAACTGGTCCTGGGGCTTCGTTTCCAACACATCATTAGGAACAATCTTGTGGCATGGTTCCGCTTTATTGACGACCTGTTCGTCATATGGAGAGGAAGTCATGAGGAGGCCCTTAAATTTATTGAGGATATCAATGATAACCCCCTAAACCTTAGATTCACTGCGACACTCAGTCAGGACACAGTTACCTTTTTAGATGCTGAACTTTACACCAAGGGGTGTCGTTTGGAATCTAGGGTTTACAGGAAAAAGACAGCTGGCAACAGCATTTTACATGCTGCTAGCGCTCACCCGGTCCACCCTATTTCCAGTATCCCATATGGGGAAATGCTGCGGTTAAGACGCATATGCAGCAACCCCGTGGAGCTGAAACAGGCACAAAATGAGAGCAGGGAGAGATTCCTTGAAAGAGGATACTCCAAGAAATTGATAGACAAAGCTGTGCAAAAATCCATGATAATGAGTAGAGAGGAGCTCCTTATCAGGAAAGCGGACAGGGAGCCTACCAGGCAAGATATATCTAAACCTGATAAAGTTGAGCCAGAATGCTTTAGATTAATAACAGGATTTACTAGACAACACTATCAGATAAGAAAAATAGTGAATAAACATTGGCCCATTGTGCTGAGGGATAATGTGATAGACTTTGGCAGACGTTTGCCTATTTCTTTAACCTACAGTAAAGCCCCCTCTTTAAGGGATCACATTGTCAAAACTAACCCTGATCCCTTTACCAAAACAGAATGGTGGCAAAGAAATAAAGGGTTCTATAACTGTAAAATCTGTAAAGCATGTACTCACGGTGAAAACACCAAAACATTTAAGGATGGGTTCACAGGGAAAGAACACTTGATAACCCAAGTACTAACATGCAAGACAGAATACGCAATATATGTTTTGCGCTGTCCTTGCGGTTTGCAGTATGTGGGCAGCACCAGGAATGCTGTCCATAAACGCATTTTACAACATCTGCGAGCAATAACTAATATGGACAGCACATATCCAGTAGCGCGCCATTTCAAGGACTACCACCAAAGTAACAACTGTGGTCTTAGATACTGGGTTATCGATTCGGTCATCAATACTAGAAGGGGTGGAGACAGGGAAACCAGACTTAGAAAGCTGGAAACGAAATATATCCTCCTGCTCAATACCAAGGTGCCCCATGGATTGAATGTGACAGAAGACCTCCACACTTGCTTGCTCTAATGAAACTCAATTTTTCAGGAGGTTGTGCTCTCCCCCCCGAGGAGAATGTCCATGGCAATCACCCGGCTGGGAGAAGGCGGGGACAGATCCTGAGGGGGCTGCGAGCAGACACAAATCATAATGATATTTACTATAAAAATTATGCTGCTATGAGAACATGTAATGTTTTTGTTATTATTTTTCACTGTGCACAGTTTTTACAACCGGGTTAAAAATCAAACAAGATGAAAACGAACGGTAATGATTTTTTAACATAAGGTTGTTTATTATTTTTTTGAAATTTTGGTATTGGGTTTTTAAATCGTTTTTGGATTTGAATTATTTTCACTCGTTCCATTACAATCAATTTTGAGACATGGTAACTATGGCACCCATGCAGGAATCCACATTACAGATTCGTGTGACTTAGGTTAAAAGTGATACCATTTTTTCCCGTCTATGATTAGGAGTTGCAATGTAATATTGCTAAATGACAATAGGAACTGATAAAGTAACTCTCCTTCTCAATAGAAATTCATATATTTGTAAATATACACTGTTTATAAGTGAAACAGATTAGGACCGAGGAATATTGTAATATGCGTATTTGCACTAACATTGCTAATTTTGCACATTTACCAGGCACTTTACGGCACAATTTGCACTTTGATAAGTCAGCACATAGCACTTTATATGGATTTAGCCATCAATCCGAGGTTCCTAAATTGACAATAGAAATTAGAATCTAGATTTACAAATGTGAAGAGACAGCTGATAGGAGATGTATATACTTGTAAATAAGGCTTTTAATAGACGGATGTGTATAATAGACATGTGTATTTTACTAGGATATTCTTTTTTAGGAATTCTATTTATAATTCAAGTCACACTCAATATTGAATCTGTATAAAATATTGTAAATATGGGTTTGTTATAAATGTATTTTACATCTATTTAGAAAATTGACATACAAATATAGTCGGGGCCATTACATAGTATATTTTCTATGTCTACTAGTAAGTTTGCACAGGTGATATGAGTGGACCACTTGCTTTCACTTTAAAAGGTGTACCTTGCATAGAAAACGCTGTCATGTGATCAAGGCTCCGCTGAGCCGAAACGTCGGTGACTCTTTCTGCCGAATAAAGATTTTTGATACACCTCGAGGTCCGTGTTCGGAGTCTGCTTGCTGGCTGTGCGAGCTAGGAGACAAACGGTGTGCAGGATAGATATATATATATATATATATATATATATATATATATATATATACACAAAATGGAAAATGCAACTTACCAGTATGCATCTGTTCTTGGCATGTAGGGCTGCAGAACCACACACTCTTGCATAGATCACCATCTGGTGGTGGGCCCGGATGATTACACTATTTTTGTCTTGGAAGAGTCTTTGTCTGTTGGATGACTCCTCCCGTAGATAGTGCGCATGGGCATCAACTCCATCTTCAGATTGTTTTCGCCGTTGGACAAATGATGGAGTTGTAGGAGTATAGATAAGCATGTCCATGTATTGTGTATCTAATTAAGATATTACTGGAACAGATATACGTAGCCGGGTGGGCGTGTATGGTTCTGCAGCCGTACATGCCAAGAACAGATGCATACTGGTAAGTAGCATTTTCCGTTCGAGGCATATGGGCTGCAGACCACACTCTTGCGTCGATTGGAAAGCAGTTATCTCCCTTAGCAGCGACCACATGTATCTGTTGCAGTAGTTTGAAATAGTATTTTGAGTACAGCCTGGCCCACAGTAGCTTGTTGTTTTGCCTGCACATCTACAAAATAGTGTTTTGTAAATGTGTGCGGTGTAGACCATGTAGCTGCTTTACATAGATCTAATGGTTATATTTCGAAGGAATGCCATAGATGCCCCTAGTTTACAGGTAGAATGAGCCCTAGTGGGAATGGATAGAGTGCGTTTTGCTTTCTGGCAACAGATTTGAATACACTTAATCCACCTTGCAAAGCCTGATTTTGAGATAGGATCGCCTATGTGTGGAGGAGAAAAGGACACAAACAGTAGTTTTGTTTTACGAAACGGCTTTGTCCTGTCAATGTAGTAAAGGAGTGCACTTTTTACATCTAATGTGTGTAGAGCTCTTTCAGCCGCTGTCTGTGGTTGGGAAAAGAATACTGGCAACTCAATAGATTGGTTGAGGTGAAATGGTGAAATTACTATTGGCAGAAATTTAGGGTTTGTTTTAAGAACCACTTTGTTGTGATGTAGTTGTATAAAGGTTCTTGAATTGTTAATGCTTGAATCTCACTTACTCTTCTGAGTGAGGTAACAGCAACTAAAAATGCAACTTTCCATGTCAGGAACTGTAACTCACTTCTGTAATGGTTCAAATGGAGGACCCATAAGTCTAGTGAGGGCAATATTTAAATTCCATACTGGAGAGGGTGGTATTCTGGGAGTAATTATTCTTTTTAATACTTCCATAAACGCTTTGATGGCAGGTACTCTAAACAATGACAAATGTTGTCTGTTTTGTAGATAAGCTGCTATAGCAGCTAGATGAAAACAAGTTACTTACCTGTAACTTTGGTTCCCCAGTATTGGTAACTTTCATAGATTCCCATGCTTTGTATCATTCCCCGTCGTCGGAATGGGAGCCTCGGTAAATAGAAAATACCATAGTAGTAAGCACAAAGTGAAAAAATAGGCCTAGGCCTCATCTCATTTTGTAGCTTATCCACCTCTTTTTGTAAAAGAGACCAAACTTCTGCAGTAGCCAATCAGAGCAGCCTCACCCCATAGAACCTTCCTGAGAGAAGCTCAGAGCCTCAGATTTTCGTAGCCGTTGTAAACAGCTATCCCACAAAACAATAAGACTGAGCTTCCCCAGGGGAGGCGGGTGGGCGCATGGGAATCTATGAAAGTTACCAATACTGGGGAACCAAAGTTACAGGTAAGTAACTTGTTTTCTTGCCCCAGTATGGAACTTTCATAGATTCCCATGCTTTGTATCAGAGTAACCAGCAGTAAATAGAAAAGCATATTTTGCAATTTGTGAACTTGAAAATGTCACATTTCTGATAAGAAAACTAGATACACATTAGAAACAAAAAGCATGACAATAACACAGTAATACAAAATATGCAAACAGGAAGGCGGGATAGAAAGGAAAGCTCACCGACTTATTGGAAAAGGTTCCTAAAAACCGCCTGGCCCACTGCCGCATCCTCTTTCACAGAAGAATCCAAGCAGTAGTGGCGAGTGAAGGTGTGGACACTGCTCTATGTCGCTGCTCTACATATGTCCTTGATCGGGACACCTGCGAATAGAGCTGTCAATGAAGCCATTGATCTTGTAGAGTGAGCACGAACTGCTCGCTGCAGTGGCTTTCCAGCCGCCTGGTGGCAAAAATGTATAGCACTGGAAATCCAGCGGGAAATACAGGCTTTAGAAACTGGACACCCCTTGCGAGGAGCACTGAAAGAAACAAAAAGCTGTGAAGATTTTCTGAACTGTCTTGTCCACTCCAAGTAGAATTTCAGGCATCTGTGAATGTCCAAAGAGTGCAAAGTTCTTTCCGCGGGTGTGGAAGGCTGTGGAAAGATAGGTTTTAAGACCACTGGCTCATTTAGGTGGAATTCTGAGGGCACCTTCGGCATAAATTTAGGATTTGTTCTTAGGATAAGAACATTATTCTTGAATTGCAGAAAAGGTTCCTCAATTGTGAAAGCCTGGAGCTCACTTACTCTTCTAGCCGATGTCAGGGCCAAGAGAAGAGCCAGTTTCCACGAGAGAAACTTAAGGTCAGTCTTATGAATAGGCTCAAAAGGGGTTTTCATGAGATATGACAAGACTAAATTCAAATGCCAGGCTGGTGGCGGCGGCCGGACTGGAGGAAAAACCCTGAATAAACCCTTCAGGAATTGTTTGATAATTCTTGCTGACCATAGGGAAGGACCTGAAGATGAACGTCTGAATCTAGAAATGGCCGCTAGATGTACTTTTACAGAAGATGGAGCCAATCCAGATTTAGCCAGAGAAAGTATGTAAGGCAAGAGTTGGTGCGGAGCAGAAGTATATGGGTGTAAACCTTCCTTCCGACACCAAACACAGAATCTTTTCCACTTAGCCCGATAGGTCTTGTTGGTACTAGGCGCACGGGCCTGGGCCAAAATGTCCCTACATTCCCCTGAGAGATTTAAACCTTGGAACTCAGGAGCCACGCTGTCAATCGCAGAGACATCAAGTCCGGATGTAGAACCTGTCAGTGAGACATTGTCAACAGTGTTAGAACAGAATGCAGGAGAACTGGCTGGTCCTGGGAGAGGAGGAGAAGTTCTGAGTACCAAAACTGTCTGGGCCATGCTGGAGCGAATCAGAATCATCCTGCACGGTTCCACCTTGAGCTTGCTGATCAACCTCGGGATCAGCGGAATGGGAGGAAAGGCGTAAACAAAGGCGCCGGACCAAGCAATCAAAAGCGCATTCCCCAAGGATTCCCGATGGTGAACCCTGCTTGCGAAGGACTGGCATTTTGGGGAGTTGCAAACAGGTCGATGGATGGTGTCCCCCATCGTGCAAAGAGCTCCTCCAGAACGGTCTGATCCAGTTCCCACTCGTGAGAGACAGTCCTTTAGCGGCTCAAAGCGTCTGCCCTGACATTGAGTGTCCCCGCTAGATGTTCCGCTGAGAGGGAGATATTGTTCTGGATCACCCAATTGCACAGTGTCTGGGCTTCCCTCGAGAGGGTGGAGGATCTCGTTCCGCCCTGTTTGTTTATGTAGTGCATGGCTGTGGTCCGTACGAACCAGCACTGCACAGTCGCAAATCCTCGGAAGAAAAGCTTGTAGACCCAGACGGATAGCGAGAAGTTCCAGAAGGTTGATGTGGAACTTGACCTGGACTGGACTCCAATGGCCACTGACCTTTAGCTCTTGGAGGACCGCTCTCCATCCCTCCATGGAAGCATCCGTTGTCAAAACAATGGGAGATGGTGGAAGTTGGAACGATAAACCCCTGGAAAGATGGTCTTTCAGCGACCACCAGCCGCTTGCCTTTCTCATTTCCGGGGTAACGACTATCCTGTCGTCGAAGGATCCTGTGACCTGACGCCATTGCTTGTCCAATTGTTCCTGCAGTGGACACATTCTGAGCCTGCAGTGTGGAACCAATGGTATGCAGGATGAAATCGATCCGAGAAGCGATTTGTACTTGCGAACGGTCAGTGACTTTCGAGTTTGAAGAAGGGGGGCTGAACAAATCAGCGTGCTTTGGCGCTCTTCCGATGGAAAGGCTAGGCAACTCTCTGTGTCCAGGATTGCCCCTAGGAACCTCGCTGTCCTGGAGGGGCATAGAACAGATTTTTCCTTGTTGAGCCTAAGACCTAGTTGCTCGAACAGTTCCTTGCATGACGTGACTGCCTTGGACGCCTCCTGGGCAGATGGAGCTTTCAGCAGCCAATCGTCCAGATATGGAAAAACCTGTATAGCTTGTCTCCTGAGAAAGGCTGCTACTGGAGCCAGAATCTTTGTAAAGATCCGCGGAGCAGACCGGAGACCAAACGGCAGTACTTTGAATTGAAAGTGGCTCTTGCCCACTGTAAATCGAAGATATTGCCTGTGAGCTGGATGAATAGGAACGTCGAAGTAAGCGTCCTCCAAATCTAGGGTCGCCATGTAGTCCCCTGGATTGAGAAGGCGGAGGATGTCCTGAAGAGTGACCATCCTGAAGGACAACTTGACGAGATAAGTGTTGAGCTGCCGTAGATCTAAAATTGGACGCCACTTGTCCCTTGTCTTCCGAACCAGGAAAAACCTGGAATAGAACCCTGTCCCCTTCTGAGAAAGGGGTACAGGCTCTACTGCCCCCTTGGTGAAAAGTTGGTGAGCTTGAGATGTTTGGGAGGAAAGGCGTCTGGCGCTCTTGTTGGAGGAAGGTCTTGAAACTCCAACGTGTGTCCTTCTTTGACGATCTGTAGGACCCACTGATCCGATGTAATGACCATCCAGTTGTTGAGGCAATGGGCAATCCTGCCCCCCACTGGTGTTAATGAGGGAACAGGAACAGTGGAAAGAGCCACCTGGCCGCTATTGTTTCCTGGTGTTGTCTCTCCTTTGCTGCCCTTGACGTGCTCTAGGCTGTTGGCGAGAGAAAGAACCCCTCAGAGTACTGAGGTTTATATATCTGGCTAGACTGTGAGCCGGAAGAGTAGCGATTCTTATCTGGTGGTGTAGTTAGTGGTGTGGATGGATTTTTAGATTTGCTCTGGGCGGCCTGAGAAATGACCGAGTCCGGTTTTGGTTGGCCAAGCAGACACGCCGGACTGCCATCTGGTGCTTTGTACTTTTTCTCTAGTCTTGGTAGCACCGGGAGGACTGTGGCCGGGTTATGCATAGCCTTCAAGCCCTCAGACCAGACATGCTCAATGATTGGTATGGACCGTACTGATTTCCTGAACGGTTCCTTAAAGTCATATAAGAAACATTCTGATTGAACCGTGGTCACTGGGAGACCAAATCTTTTGGAAGCCCGTTCCATTAGGTTGTGAAAGCCTCCAACGTCCGCTGGAGGCGAGGTAGCGTTATCTGGATCTGCGATGTCTGGATCCCGTGGGTCAATCGGATTCCAATCCACCTGTTGATCGTGATCAGGATCCACTTGTTGGTCCGCATCAGAAGAAGCAGTGTCATCATCTGTATCATGTACTTGCACCACATCTTGTGGGCGCTCTTCAGGCGCAGTGGTACGCTCTTTTGGAGGCAAAGAGTGTTCTGCCACAGGCTGTAATGATTGAGGCGGAGGCATCTGAGGACGCACTTGTTGAGTTTTTTGAGGAGTAGAGAAACGTTTCCGGTAGTCCTGCAACATAATTTGTAGATCCGCAATCAAACTGGACGGCATCGCCACCATCCCTTCTTGCACCTGACGTGTAGGCTTCTGCAAAGGCATTTGCCTGGTAGTAGCGTGCTCCTCCTCATAGTAATGATCAGGAACATAGTGTTGGTGTTCCATCTCTCCTTCCTCAGAACTAACATCCTGAACCTTAACCTGTAGGTCAGATGGGCTATATGCTTGTCCAAACTCACTAAAAGTCTCTTCATCAGAGTCGTCATCCAAATGAAGATTAGGTGGAAATTTTTGAACCTGTCGCGGAGACGTCATCTCTGGCGTTATCAGCTTCCTTCAGCGCGAAAAAACAAGTTTTTCAGATGATTCCGTCGTTGACGACATCGTCAACGAGGTCGTCGTCGTCGACAGCAACTCTTTATGGGACTGCGTCGACGACGGAAGCGCCGACGAAGATACTGTTCTCGTCGTCGAGGATTGCGTCGTCGACGAGCAGAAACTCATCGTCGACGATGGAAGGAGCGTCGACGGGATCGTCGACGAACTCGTCGTCAGCAGCATGGTAACAGAAATCGTCGAAACGGTCGTTGTTGACGTCGTCCTAGTCATCGCTGTCGACGCCAACTTTGCGGTCATCGTCGTCGACGTGGAGATGGTTATTTTCGTCGACAACGAACAGGTATCAGGTGCCTTGAAAACAGTCGACGGTGCAGGCGTCGTCGACGAGCCCGTCGACGAGGCAACTTTTACAGAGCTGTCCTTTTTTACAGTCGTCGACGTACCTGTGATTTTAACCGTCGACGACCTCTGTTTCTTGTCCGAAATGGCCTCCTGTACTGAAGTTGAAGGCTTCTTGACCCCTCCATCCTTCTCAGAGGGAGGTGAAGAGATAGTTGTAGACTTTTTCACCTTTTTCGAGGGTTGTAACTCCTCAGGCTTACCGTGCCTCTCCTTTTCACCGTGGTGAGGAGATGTTAGGGAAGCAGGCCTGTCAGACCTATCAGAGGTCCCTGGTAAGGCCTTGTGAAGGGACTCGCCTGAAGTAGAAGAGGGAGACCTACCCCTCTTCTGAGACTTCTTAGATGACACCATCGACGAGGAGCCCTCACTGTCTGAAGACACAATGTCCTTACGGTCCTTCATCTTCTGAAGCCATGTGAGGAGACGTCCTTCCCTGTCCCTCAAGGTCTTCGCTGAGAAGGTCCTGCAAATCTGGCAGCTTGTAGGTTTATGGTCCGGATACAGGCAGTATATACAGTCCATATGTTTGTCATCGACAAACAACCTCTTTTTGGAGCAGGTGGCACAGGCTCTAAAAAGGGCTTTTTTCTCCTTGTCAGACATGACTAAAAGAAATCCAAGTTGTTGAAAAAGTAGTTAGAAAAATTGAAGAAACTGAGCAGAGCTCCATGGAGACTCCCTTGCACAACGTGCGGTAGAAAATCTGAGGCTTTGAGCTTCTCTCAGGAAGGTTCTATGGGGTGAGGCTGCTCTGATTGGCTACTACAGAAGTTTGGTCTCTTTTACAAAAAGAGGTGGATAAGCTACAAAATGAGATGAGGCCTAGGCCTATTTTTTCACTTTGTGCTTACTACTATGGTATTTTCTATTTACTGAGGCTCCCATTCCGACGACGGGGAATGATACAAAGCATGGGAATCTATGAAAGTTCCAATACTGGGGCAAGTAATCTGATTGAGGAGTACGCTAAATTACATCTTTGTAGATGGAGTAGGTAGCATATGATGTTTTGTTTAGAAACATTTAATGGGTTAATGTTATTTGTGCAATACACAACAAACCTTTTCCACTTGGCTGCGTAGAATGCTGTAGTGGTGGGGCGCCTTGCTTCTTTCATGACATTCATACAATCAGGCGGAAGATTGAGGTATCCAAATTCTAAGACCTCAGGAGCCTAATCGCTAGATTGAGCTGCATTGGGTCTGGATGCATGATCTCTCCACAGTTCTGTGTTAGTAGATGTGGAGAGAGTTTCAATTTTTTATGTGGTACTTCCGATAGCTCTAGTAGTGTGGTGTACCATGGTTGCCTTGCCCACATTGGTGCTATGAGAATCATTGTGAGGGAATGTTGCTGTAGCTTGCGTACCACTAATGGAATTAGCTGGAGAGGTGGAAAAGCGTACACAAATTTGTTTGACCAGTTCATCCATACTGCATTGCCTTTGGACAAGGAGTGTGGGTATCTGGCAGCGAAATTTGGGCATTTGGAGTTGAGGTGAGTGGCAAACAGATCTATCTCTGGTTGTCTTCATTTGTGAAAGAATTGCTGACGAACGTGTAGATGAAGTTCCTACTCATGTATCTGTTGTCTTTGATGACTTAACAGATCTGCAACTTGATTGTGAACTCCTAGTAGATGTTTGATAATAGAAAGATGGGGAATGTCCCACTTCCATATGCTCTGCGCCAGCCGGGAGAGCTGTATAGAATGTGTTCCTCCTGGTTTTTGGATGTAGTATATGGCAGTCATATGGTCTGTATGGACTAGTACTGCCTTTTTTGATAGGTAATGTTGGCAATCTTCCTAGCTCTAAAATCATTTCAACAACTCCAGATGATTTATGTGGAGTAACATTTGCTGCGGTGTCCATTTACCTTGTACTGTGTGTTTCTGTAGATGCACTCCCCATCCTGTGAGAGATGAGTCTGTAGTTAGCACCCCCTATGGAACAGGCTCTAAGAACTGCCGGCCCTTGGAAAGGTTTTTGGAGTTCCACCATTGCAGAGAGCGATATGTCCGGCTGTCTACCACCACCAGATCTGTTCTTGTTCTTGAGCCGGATTCCACTGACTTGCTAAGCACTCTTGTATGGGGCGCATTTGTAGACTTGCGTATTGTACTATGAAAATGTAAGATGCCATCATTCCTATTAATTGCATGAACACTCGAGCTGGTAGTGAGTGTTGTGGTTGGAATTTTTTTATCAGAGCTTGCATACCTTGAATCCATGTGAGATTGGGGTATGCAATTGTGTTGGAGGTATCTATTGTGGCACCCAGATAATGTTGAGATAATGATAGTTGGAGGTGTGATTTATTTTGATTGACTGAACCCTAGCTTGTGCAACAGAGATATAGTCTTATGCGTGTGCTGTACACATTGGTGGTATGACTTGGATTTTATTAACCAGTCGTCTAGGTATGGGAAGACGTGAAGGTTGTCCCTTCTCAAGTGTGCTGCTACTACTGCTAGACACTTTGTAAACACTCGAGTTGCTGTAGTTACTCCGAAAGGGAATACTTTGAATTGGTAGTGTTGACCTTCTAGTACAAATCGAAGGCCCTTTCTGTGAGACTGATGGATAGGAATGTTAAAGTAAGCGTCCTTGAGATCTAATGTTGCAAGGAATTCGCCTTGTTTCAACTACAGTAGAACTTGTTGTAATGTGACCATATGAAAATGGTCGGATTGTATGTAAAGGTTCAGGCGTCTTAGATCTAGTATAGGTCTGAGGGATCCGTCCTTTTTGGGTATGAGAAAGTATAGGGAGTAAACTCCTGTGTTTTGATGATATTTTGGGACAGGTTCTATTGCATTCTTTTGTAATAGAGATGCCACCTCTTGTCTTAGAAGTATGAGATGTTCCTGTGGCATAGGACGTTCTCTGGGTGGTATTGCTGGAGGAGTGGAAGTGAGCTCCAGGCAATAACCCAACTGAATTATTTGTGTTACCCATCTGTCTCTGGTGATGGAGTTCCAGACAGGTAGGAATTGTTGTAATCTCCCCCGACAGAAGTGGAATGGTCTGGGGGGATGGGAGGGAAGTCACAGTTTGGGAGTAGAGCCATTGCGGTTGTTGTTGCCTCTGCCTCTGCCCTTATTGTTGTTACCTCTATATCCTCCTCTGTAATACCCTCTTCTGTGTGAGGTTTGGGTGGGCGCCTCTATACGAGGAGCGACGAAAGGACGCTCTATGGGTCTGAGTTTGAAAAGCTCCCATGGATTTTGCTGTATCTTTTTTTAATTTTCTCTAGTGCATTTTCGACTGTTGGACCAAAGAGATGTTGCTGGTCAAAGGGTTGATTTAAGATACTGGCCTGTACTTCTGGCTTGAACCCAGAGATGCGTAGCCATGCATGTCTACACAACAGTACTCCCGTATTTATTGCTCTAGAGGCTGTGTCTGCAGTGTCTAATGCACAGCGGATTGAGGTATATGTAATAATCTTGCCTTCTTTTATTAAGTCAGAAGCCCTGGTCTTGTCTTGCTCTGGCAAAATGTTGCATTAGTGATTCTAACTCATCATAATGAGCTCGATCATATCTCTCTAACAGAGCTTGAGTATTAGCAATTCTCCAGACATTGGCTGCTTGCGAGATGGTGCGTTTCCCTGAAGCATCTAAAAAGCTTAGACTCTTTATCAGGGGGTGGAGCATCCCCTGTTTGCGAGTTAGCTCTTTTCCTCGCGTTTGATACCAGTAATGAGTCTAATGGCAGCTGACCTTTGATGTATGCTGGGTCAGTTGGAGCCGCTTTATACTGCTTTTCTAGTCTGGGGTTAATTACTCTGGCTTTGACGGGGTCTTTAAATACCTCTGGTGCATGTCTCACCACTCCACTAAGTATTGGTAATGTGGTCGTGGTTTTATGTGACAACAGTAGTGAGGAAGTCTTCTTCCTCATGGATACACTGACTGCTCTATGAATGAGCTGTGTAAACCCAATAGTGTCATCTGGGGGAGATGGTCTAGAAGGATATGCGTCATCTTGTGGCAGATCTGGTGCATCTGGCGCACTATAATCCTCCCAGGGATCATCTGATGATCCCGGAATATTGTCTGGGTCATTTGCGTCATCCATGTGATGCTCACTTTCTACCCCCTGCACAGAATTGTCCTCCTCATCATCATCCTGCGGTATGAGCCTATGTGCGCTGGATGGTAAGTGTACAGGAGAAATATCTGGTATTTCTATCAATGGTGAAGCAATTCTTATGGGGGAAGTTTGAGCATGCTTTTTGAGAGGAATTGGAGGTGGTTTAGGATGGTCCATTTTCCTCTTTTCAGGCACTAACGACATGTCCAGTCTTTGGATTAATTTGCAGTCTTTTGCTTTTGGTCTGGTTGGAAAAGCTCTTCTGCTGAAAAATCCTTTTTCGGTGCCGATTTATCTTGTCTGGGACCGAAATGCTTAGATTTAACAGTGTCTTTTGTCTTTGGAGCGGATTTTGGCTTCGGTTCTGAAGACTTGCTATCTTTCTTTCTCGGATCTACTCTTTTTGGATGCGGAATTTTTGTTCCCGAAGTGCGTTTGGAATCATCGACCTTCGGAGCCGAAGTGTGTTTCGGAGCCGAAGCAGGCTTCGGGTCGACTTTTTTCGGAACTGGAATGGTATTCGGTTCGATAGACTGTTTCGGTACCGATGGCTGCTTCGGTTCCGGGGTTATTTTGGTTTGAGGACCTTTTGCTTATCGGGACCGACAGACTGAATCGATCCAGAGTCTACTGGAGGCTTCTTTGGAATCTTCGTTGCCAAGCCAAAAGGCGGGGTGTCAGAAGGTTTGGTCAGTGTGCACCTGGACCTGGAGGTGGAGGTGGAACTGAAGCCTGTCCCGTTATTGGGGGGTGAACAGGGTCGATATTCTTACTCACGACCTGTTGACCAGCTGTAAGAAGATAGTAGACTTCGGATTGATCCTCTGCTTCAGAACCGATGTCGTCCTACTGCTGTTCTTCGGACTCTACCTCGATCGGAGCCTCGTCTATGATTAGGTCTGGCGTCGATGAAGATGACTGCGCCATGACCCTTCGAGCGTGAAGGTCCCTGATGGTCTTCTTGGACCGGAACGAAGCGCAAGCCTCACAGTCTCGACTCTCGTGCTCTGGAGATAAGCACAGATTGCAAACCTCATGAAGATCAGTGTGAAGGAATTTGTGTCCACATTGAGGGCACTTCATGAAGGGTGTTTTTTACGTGAGCCAAAGGCCCAATGGCGCAGTTGGGCCAGACGACCCGACGAACGCTGGAATCGAGAAGCGCAAGTCTTTCCTCCATGCGAGTAACCCGAATTACTGCCGAAGACGATACGGATGGTATGATGAAGGACTGGAAGTCGAAAAGAGATCAGTAACGGGACAGAACGATAAACACATCTGAGCCCTATGGCAGAAAAAACAATCTGAAGATGGAGTCGATGCCCATGCGCACTACGATCTACGGGATGAGTCATCCAACAGACAAAGACTCTTCCAAGACAAAAACAAAGCGTAATCATCAGGGCCCACCACCAGATGGTGATCTATGAAAGTGTGTGGTCTGCAGCCCATATGCCTCGAACATATGTATTTATTCTAAACACATCCCTCTAGTCTCTTTATGAGGCTATAGGCAAAAGTACATACAGTAAACTTATTTAGCACACAGTAAATTAGCACAATATATGGTTAGCCCTAGGGACGTACCAAACCATATACTAAGAAAGTGGTATAAGAATCACAATAGACAGACCAGGCCTAGAACCTGTAGAATCGCTAGGACCACCATGACCCACCCAAGGTAGTGACACAGGGGACCCACGGGGGACGCGTGCAGTGTCTAAACACAGCCGCGAATCACCATTGACTTCTATGGAGAAAGTTGTGATTAGAGAATTACAGATTAAGGACACTTGGAAGAGGACTTGGGGCAAACTCCTTTAGAAATAAGCAGTTCTAGAGTCAATACCCACGGGAGCACAAGAGTACTCTAGTTACCTCACCCAGGGAAGCCGGGTGCATAGGTGTCTTTTGATGTTGGGTTTAGTCGTCGTTTTTAATGGTGAGCTGCTGCAAAGTGCTGCTGGCGACCAAGTCAAAAGTGTCCGGGTGGTCAAAGGGTGGGTCGAAGATCTGAAGAACCTGAAAGCAGAGGGGACAAAGTCTGGGTCACTAGCCAGTGACCAGGAAGGTGATGAGCATATGCCCACAGATGTCGTGTGACTTCAGGTGAAGGTGAAGCTTGACTCTTCAGCCACGAGGACCAGGAGGCGTCGACGACGACCAGGAGGTGGATTAGAGTTGCCCCACGAAGGATGTCTAGTGCTGCGGTGTCGGTATCTGGATTGGACCAAACAAGCCTTGGCAACAGCAATCCACGCAGAAAGCAAAGATTAGCTTTGGTGCAAACCAGCAAGATCTGAGTGACTCACCACGCGGTGAAGAGTCAGAGCACATCTGGAGCAACCAGGAAAGCCCAAGAAACAGAAGAGTTACCTTCATGGGGACCCACCAAACAAAGGACCAGGGATCACGAAGGAGCCTTGAGCGGAAATACTAGAAGCGGGCCCACGAACACTCGTGGAGTGTAGGCCCACAATCTTCGGTGCAAATGAAGCTTGGGGCTTGGACTACCATGGTGTCCAGGAGTTCTGGTTCCACGTCACTCGTGAGGGCTGCGGGTCTCAGCTTTGCTGGGATCTCATGTTGTCCTCTGAGAAGTCTGGAAGTCCATGTCCTGAGTCACAAATCAGTCAGGATCCGGCTGGAGCCTCGGAAATGCAGACCGGCAATATGCTTCTTTAGTGCCTGTTTGAACAGGGGAGTCACTCTTTGACCCCAAGGGAGATTCTTCAGTCTTTTAGTCGAAATAGTATGTTGAAGTTCCAGGATATATGTTGCAGAGTTTTATCCAGGTATAATCTAAAGTCCTAAGGACTGGGTTCCTATACTTATACTAAGTTTAGGGGTTGGACTTACTCTAGGGTCCCACCTATGGGAGGACCCAGGGAGGGAGTGGTTACACCCCTTTCCCTTTGTCCAGTTTCACGCCAGAGCACCGCCTGAGTGCCCATGCAACCGGTTTGAACTGGGGTATGCACAGGGACACCAAGTGTGCCCCCAGCACTGTCTGAAAAGCATTCTATGAATGCAACCACCAACCCCCAATACACTAAAGCCTGTCTGGGAGGTGGTTACACCTCCCTGTGACAGGAAACCTATTGTCCAGGCCTCCCTGCCGGAGTTTCGTCCAGCAGCAGGAGGTCAGGCTCATGTCTGTGGCTGCAGCATCCATTTTGTGATGCTGGGGCTCTTTTAAACTATCACCGGTCAGATAAGTGTGTACATGTCTTCTCCCTCTAGAAGGGTGGAATTCTACCCCCGCCGCCAGGACTGAAAAGGGGGGGGTGGTAGGATTCCAAATTGTTTGACACCAAACACAACATGTTTCCATGCAGCCATTCCAAAGTTAGCATTTACCACAAGGTTATAATGCACTTAAGAGTATATGGTCTGGCTGCATTACAGAACAGCATCAGAGAATAGATTCCGAACACTGCAGAGGGGTCCTGCTCATGCATGGGCACCCTCTCACACAAAACCAAGCCCTCTGCCTTAAGGATTGATAAGGCCTGCCATAGGAGTGATCTAAGGTACCATATACTAGGGTCTCATAAGGGTAACCCAGTAACCAATCTGGATTGTACCTAAAGTACATGCAATCAATTTAGAGAGGAAGCAGCTAGGCTGAGGTCCTGGTTAGCATGGCAAGTGGGGTAACCATAGTAAGCTGATCCTACTCTCCTACAGGTGGCATGCATCACTTAGCTGTATCTGCAGGCAGGCTAAGGTAACAAAGCTAGAACCTTAGGTGACTGAGAATTGGGGATCAATACCTTCTTCGTAACAGACTGAAAAGAATTTGCTATGAACATGACTTTGCCATGCAAGTCTAGCAACATTTAAATGCGATGAGAGATCCAAGATAGTTATACTCAAGTGGGTGCCACTAAATTCGGCCAAAAATAAAGACACTTACCTATTTTAGTGAGGTACCCCTAATTCCAATTTGTGACTGACACCTTGAGAGAAAAGTTATGTTTGTCAGTCAAAAGAAATAGCAAAACGCGGTTGAAAGACCAAGTCTAATAAATGTAACATCACCACTATCACCATTAACCTTTTGCCACATAATCCAAGATTGCTACTACACAGACTAGACCATGGACAACATCAGTAGGCTGTCTGTGCACGATCGAGGAGATTATTCTACAGGTGTTGCAGCTGGTTAAGAACTACATGCTCATATAACTGAGTTGAGTAGGAGATGTTATACAGAAGAGGTTTGCATGCTTCTATGGTCTATTTTTTATTTTTAGAGGAACAAAAGTTCGTCTCATGCTCAGATGGCAGGAAACTGGTCTCACAGAGGGAAGTTGATAAAATGCTCAGTCTAGATACAGCAGGGAGGAGCGGCACCACCAGCCGTTTGAATAGAAGAATAAGGAAGCAGTACTGTTCCTCTTTCTGCAAAGGAAAGATGGCAAATTCAGTGGTACAGCAAATCAGACTTAATTACTGATGAGGATGCAGAAAGCAGTAGTTACTTATGTATGTACATCCGCTATAGTTACCGAAATCCGTTGCCTGTAGCAGAGACTAGTTTTAAATCTAGAACAGTGACTAAAAAATACTTGAATTTAGACCAGAATTATTAATTTTCTTCAACAAGTGTGCACTAGTGTCAGTTTCTGATGTGGTTTTAGTCTCACACTTTCTTTTGAGAGTTTTATTTAGCTACGCGCTTACATTAATTTTGACAGGCTAATTCACTTTCAATTTTGCTTAAGAGACTAACCTTTACTTTGAGGTGTGTATATGATGAATTATAATTTTATTTGTAATCATTCTTCCATGCAGTAAAAGAGCTGCCATTTTTATTTGTGTGATTTGCTTTGTTCACCATCAATTCCATTGTAAACTATTTCATCTGAAAATAACTCACTGCTATTGGCATCAAGGTTGAAGTATAAACGTTCTTTGTTGGTTCATTATCTTATCTTTTAGCATAGGCTTCCTATATTAGCAACCAATTTTCAATCAACGCCAAGTAAAACGGTCTACATTTGCAACTGAATGTTAATAAAATTAGAACCCGAATTGTATTCTGAAGAGCAGACATGTAAGAATTGTAATGTCCCAGATCATGGAAAATAGCGAAACATTTTTTTACTATCACTTTATCCCAATAAATAGCTTCCAAAAGAAGGCATAACAAGAAAACCAAGACAACATATCTGTGCCACAGTTGTTAAAGATCATCTAATGACTTTAACTATGCTCTGTACATACATTCTCTTTCTAAACAAGAAAGCGTATAGTGCCAACCTGCAGGAGGGAGTGAAAATGAATAGTTTGAAAGTGCCTTGCAAGCCAACTCTGCATTAGTTTTAATTTCAGGCATACGCTTAATAGAGAATACACAGTGATGGAAACTAAACAGTGAAGAAGGAAGTACTCTGAAAATAGACAAGACCGTTTGAATTTCTTTAAAAACAAGCCGTTTTGTCTAAGCGTTTTAGGCACTATGTAGTATGATTTTCATTTTCGGATGTTATCTAGCAATAGCTCAAGATTTTTTCCGAAAACAACTATAATAGTGCCATTGTAAGATTATAATGGGGTACCTATTCACTCTACAAAATTGTACTGGGTTGGTGTGTGACCGATTAAACCAACTTTAAACCGACTTCCGTAGCAGATTGATTTGACCCTTCTGCTGATGCCCCTGCACTATATAAAAAAATATATATTGAAATGGTTGTGATCAATAGTTCGCTGTGAACCTGCCCTAGACTACACATTCTCGCAGTTCTCCACGGTAGACGGACCAAACTCCTGCAGGTCCAGCATTCTTGCCAACGTGGTCTTGTGATTCTACATCAGGACCGGAGGCTTCAGATTATGTGCTTCCTTCTCTATATGTATTAATCAGCAGCTCACCTTTAACAAAATACCATAACTAATGGGACTACATATCTCATGAATCCCACTGACAATAGTCCACTAACCACAGTCCTTCACCAGTAAGGAAAAGCCTTCCTCTTTCTTCGCTGCTCAGCAGCCAGGTACGTTCTTTTCCTTGTGGATTGAGTGGGGATAGTTTTGGTTTGTCTGCACATCTTTGTTTCAACAATGTTGGGATTATTACCCCCAAAAATTGTAGAAATTCCTATCATTTGTATGTAAAATAATGCATCGCTAGTTTTAGGGTATTGTTGTTCCAACAGCTCATTTCACTGGTGCAACAGGAGCCAAACCATAACCGTGCTACTGCACAGGAAAATTAAATCTTGAGCACATGGGTGGGAGACCCTTCAGAGTTAAAACATCTGCGTTCTGCTGAATTCTGATAACAGTCCGCGTGGAGCGTAGGTGGACAAAGTTGTGAGCCACAGGCGTATCACTCAGACACCTCCCCTCCCTCAGACACCTTTGAGAGACTCAGGCAAATGTTCCTAAAGGTGTCAAAATTAATTAGAGGAGATTTTAGAGGATGGACAGGCTTGGAATACCATTAGAGAGGATGAAGGACGACCATACCTGGGAGACCTCGAAGACTGGAAAGTCAGGAGCTCCTGAACAAGATGATGACTCAGCCGAAGAACAGAGTGCCAACACACCTTGGTAACTGGAAGTGTGTCCCAAACGTTCCAGGCTGTAGAGGAAAACTACACCATTAGTGTTGGGACCCAAGGAGATACAAGGAATAAAAGACCTAGATGATATGTACCATCCAAGGTCAAGGGAATGGGTCCTAGCTTCCAAAGCGGCCAATACATGGGCAGCAGGTTAAGAAATCCCTAGCTGAACAGGTCTGGAGCAGCTTAAAGGCGGAATGTTTAAGGCCTTCTCTGGAAAGTAGCTTGAACAGACCCTGGAAATAGATGAAAAATGTTCAAGTTTTTGACTAAATACATGAATGGTCCAAACAAACAGGATATCTTGCTTCTGGAGTGCATGCTTGAACAAACTTCTTAATATTGCGGGCCTCCATATTCTTATTAAACAAGCATCTAAATAGGGTGGAAGAATGGTAGTCCTTCGTGGTAGATTCATTAAAACCTAACCAAATGATTTTCCCTGATGATGCATTAACACTAGCCATGCCCCAAACTTCTGCTCCTTAGAGAGCCGTCAATAATGCCCTCTGTTTTGAAAACCTCTAGTGAAAGTCAGACCTAGGGTAGTGTTGCTCAGCGCAGTTTTAAAACTGCAGATGCTCTGTGTAGCAGTAGTGCCCTGCTCTTCTCAACCTGGATGGCCAGTATAATTTGTCAACCCTAATATCAAGGTAATCAAAATTAACAACTTTTTCCAAGAGCAATGTCCTCTATCCTCAACCTATTTCAAAGGGATTTTTAGGTCTCAAATAGCATACTTAGTCTTCAGATATTTACTTCCAAGACCCTTAACGTACAAAAGGTTTAAACTAATTTAACAGGTTTTGCAGCCCCATTGCAGTTCTTGAAATTAGCGCAGTATCAACAGTAAAAAATAAAAAAGGCTGGTATAAATATACCATCAAGCTTCAAGGAATTGTAAATATGATCACTAAGGAAATTGAAAATATCATTAATGTAAAACGAAAACAGAGTCGGAACAAGAACAGTCACGGCTGGTGTCGTGGCCTTCAACTTCTCACCCACACACTGAGGTGGATGAACCACCTTCTTTTCCCCACTGTTTGACTCTGAATTCTTCCACGCTTTCAATGTTGACATTTGAAAAGGCCAATAGTGTTGAAGTCTTTGAAATACAAGTGCACTAGAGTTCAAAATATAATGAAATGTTGGCCAAGACATGCATGCTATTTTAAAGTAGGTAAGGAAATTCGGGTGTAAAAATTGTAACTAGTCCAACTCCAAGCTCTAAAGCCCAACAGTCCACTACAATCCCGGGCCGGAGTAAAGAGTAATTCAGTAGTGCGGTCAGACACCAAGCGAGTAGGAATTGTTTACCTTTCGGTTTCCTCATATAACAGGTGCCATAAGCTCCCAAAGTTTTCAAATGAAAGTAGCACGCCTTCCCCCTGGTACCTCAACTGCCCACCACCTCCTGCTGTCCAGCTTTGGTCGGATAGCAAAAGACTACTCGTACCTCTTTATATCTCAGAGCTCCCTGTGAGATGCTAGGTTGTGGCAGTCATTTATGGAGATAGCAACTGTGAAATAAAATCTCTGTGCTAACTGAAAGCAGGCAGCTACCAGGTTGGCATGAAACTAAACACTAAGCTATTACAATGCTGAAGTACTGTAACTGTTATTAAAGTCACTGCCAGACTGCCAAAAGGGAGACTTTTCACTAACTCAAAAATATTTAAGTTATAGGAAAACCATGTAGAGCCGTGTTATAATGTTACAATGGCAATCCCTTCAAAGTGGTTTCCTTCAGGTAGCCTAAACAAAGAAAAGGGCGCAAAAAGCACACATGAAATAAAAAGTCGATGCATTATATCTCAGCTAGTTTACTGGTAAAGAAAACCGTGGGAATTAAAGCCTGTCGTTTAGGAACAACTTGCTTGATCCCTCTGTACTGGCATATTTTCATTGTTTATCACAAAAAGATGATCCTCGAAGACTGACAGACCAAGGTAGTCGAAACAGCCCAGCAAACACAACCAGCAGTGCTGCTTAACGAAATACGGCAGATCTTGTTGCCACCAACAAACATGAGGAGAGTACCACGAATCCTCGATGGTGGGGGGGAGCCTGCAGTGTTCACGCGGAGTCTCAGGCCATCATCATATACTATTAGATTCCAGTGAGCAGTCGACACGGCAGATTAGCCATTCATCCTCCACTTTGCCCCAGGAATCTATCCAGTAACGCAGGGTTTGGCCGACATCAATGCTACCTTAACTAGTAGTGCACAGGATTAGGCGGAGCACCTTGGGGCCTTACCTGAGGCAACACAACCAGTTCTGGTCTAGGAAAGAATTATCAGGTAAATTGCAATGCTTCTATGCCTCATCTCAGAATTTAGGAGCACTGAATGTTTCGTCTAGAATATTTACCTCTGAAGGGGTCACTTACTTACTTGTGTCAGGCCACACCAAGTCTCACACCACTGGTGTACTACTCAGGTGTTCCACATAACCCAAAGCTGTGTGTAGTAAGGTGGATTAGGGCCCATGAGGAAATGACCAACGAAGTCCAGGAGGCAAAGGCAATTATTTATTGCAATTAACAATCCCTTCACACTGATTTCATCTCCCCTACAGTAAGATGGGTCATGAATGACGTGGGCATTTATACCTCCTCAGTTGGGGGCAGATTCTTAAAGGGACAGCAACTGCATCCAAAGCTTTCTCTGTAGCTGGGCACTTAGAGGATATCCTGAATACAGCAGACTGATCGTCTCACTCAACTCTTAAAACTTTATTTTAGACCAGTGATGAAGGTGCATTGTTGGTGAGCAATAAGATTTGAACATGTATAATCTGAAGCCTCTGGTACAGACATAAAACGTAAAATTTCATAGCGGACATGAAGGAAAGTTTCAATTCTGTTAAGCAGATGGAGGCAAGATCATCCGACCCAAGACTATACACTAACACCGCCAACCACTCCAGTCACAGCTGGAGTCATTCACCATTCAGTACAAGTACTACTGTTTCGAGATGGTGTAGAAAGGGATGTTAAATAATGAATTATGTGCGTTTGATAGGGAAATCGCTTTATTTACATTTTTCTTTCGATGGGACAAAGACTAGGGAATGATCAAGAATGGCAGCGTTTGCGGGAAGAAAGTTGAAGTGCATTTGCTTGTGGATTATTTTATTTACATTGGATGGACCGGTTATTGGCGAACTATTGTTTTTGTTACTGGGACCCATGGGAAACGCAGTCCAATTAGTAGTTATGGTGTTAAAGCTAAAGGTGGGCTGTGGAGCAATAACAATTGAAAAAGAAAAGCATAGCCTTGCGTCCATGTCCTTAATAGAATGTAAACTTTCCCTCAAGTCAGCAAGGAAAATCTACATTATAGAATGGACACACTCCAATACTCCTTCCACGCTCCCCTTCTCATCTCAAATAACCTTAATAACTTTGGCAGAAGCTCAAATGTGAAAGTGGGCTGTCCCGGAGATGGGAGGAAAACCGCTCAACTGCGGTTGCCTCCCTTCAAGCAGTGGCAAGACACGGTAGAGCTTTACTTTTCAGAGACAGATTAACTGCAAAAGCTACGCACATTCCAAGAAAAATGATATGGTACAACAGAATATTATTTTTCCTTAGCGCAGGTGTTCTACTTTACAGGCATACATACCATGAGAGTTCTTGTCCGAGTTGGTACTTGACTTTCCTAACATGTGAGGCAATGTGGTGTATAGGCACTTGACCACCACAAGCAGAATTCATCTGCTTTTACCCCGTTAGCCGTGAACTGATAACTGGGTCTGTGCACCATCTTCGATCACACAAACTCATGGAAGTTCAGATCTGCTGTGTGGTGCCGGCGTGAAAGGGGATAATTGTGTTGGTTCACATTTGTAATAAATGGTTACATGAGACTAGCAAAGTTATTTCTTATTACTTCCAGTCTCAGATACTAGAATGATCTTGTAAGAAAAGAAAATAACAAGACATTAAAGGCACATGATAAACTCCCCATGTGTCATATTAGACAAAGATGAGTCACTATCTAAAAAATGTCTAACATAAAAACCACGTGCGAGAATCAAGAGGGAGAGAGAGGACCAGATAGCTAGTCCAGATCCCCGGATTATATGTAAGCAAATCAAAAGGAGACTAGCTAGAAAGAGGTTAGTCTGACATTATTTTGTTATTGTCATAGCGACTCAGTGTTATTGGCGGTGGCACCTGTTGGGTGTCTTTAGAAAGCCCTCACCCACCAACCTAGTTGGTGGCATGCTTCATCATCGGGCCCACCCAGTGACACCTAGCGTGTCCCGGGTGTGCTACGACGCCTGATTACAGCGGAGCAGGTATGTCACTGTGTGTGCGGTGTGAGGTGTGTAGAGAAGTGAGGTTAAAACGGCTTGGCGGATGGTCCCTGGGGTGAGAAGACTTTATTAAAAGGGCCTCCGTCAGCGGTTAAAAATAAGGCTGAGGGACGTTAGAGGCGGGTTACGACCTCCTACGTCCTAGGTGTGTCAACATGTTTCAGCCAGTGCCTTATATTAATCTGGCTTTCTTCAGGACAATAAAAATATGTGTAGGTTAAAATTAGGGTAAGTGTAGTGTAGTCTATGTGTCTACACGCCCTAAAGTTAACCGGTTATGCGAAGGAGGCACAACAGGTCCCACGCTGGAGCTGACCAGAAATCCTGGCCACCCCTTGCCTCTTCAATAGCCTTGGAGTACAAGCAAGCCTAAAAAAGCGTGATCTTGAGAAGGGAATCCCCCCTCTCACAGTTATATACACTTTAGGGCGTGTAGACACATAGACTACACTACACTTACCCTAATTTTAACCTACACATATTTTTATTGTCCTGAAGAAAGCCAGATTAATATAAGGCACTGGCTGAAACATGTTGACACACCTAGGACGTAGGAGGTCGTAACCCGCCTCTAACGTCCCTCAGCCTTATTTTTAACCGCTGACGGAGGCCCTTTTAATAAAGTCTTCTCACCCCAGGGACCATCCGCCAAGCCGTTTTAACCTCACTTCTCTACACACCTCACACCGCACACACAGTGACATACCTGCTCCGCTGTAATCAGGCGTCGTAGCACACCCGGGACACGCTAGGTGTCACTGGGTGGGCCCGATGATGAAGCATGCCACCAACTAAGTTGGTGGGTGAGGGCTTTCTAAAGACACCCAACAGGTGCCACCGCCAATAACACTGAGTCGCTATGACAATAACAAAATAATGTCAGACTAACCTCTTTCTAGCTAGTCTCCTTTTGATTTGCTAACATAAAAACCAGCTATCAATGTAATTAATTCCAATACACACCTCACAAACATTAAAGTTAGTTCAGTCACAAAACACCTACCATAAGAACACCAAAAGACCACCAGTCAGCACTCTGTGTGTGTCCTCGCCGGTTTACCACTTCTGGTGCCATATATTCCACTGTCCCGCAGAAAGAATAGGCTTTCTTTTCATGATCTATTGATTCTTTGCTCAAGCCAAAATCTGGAGTGGAAAATGGTTTTAAATTAAGTAACTGTACTTTGGGGAGGTTACATTTTATACTGCGTGCATTCAATATTTAGCTGTAAACATTTTATTATGAGTGACAGCATTCTGCCAAAGCACAATGTCGTCACCCACAAAAAGGGCCCCTTCACTGACAGACTCCAGGTCCACGTTGTGCTTTTTCTTTTAAATATGAATTTCCTTTATATCAAAGTAACTACTGAATCAGGAAATGAAAATTACTGCTTTTCAACTATTAAACGTTCGCTTAATTTACACACTTAAACTTCATTTGAAAAGTCAACTGCAGTATAGAGTAAAACATGCATCCTTTGGAGCATTAGTGTCTGCCAGGTAGAAGTAATATTGCAAAGGGGATTTTTGGTCCATATAATTGGACAGTCTAGAAAATGTTACTTACCTGTAACATTATAGTTTGTAACTTGTAGTAAAGTAGATTTACATGCTTTGGATACTCCTGCCATCTAGTGTTGGCCGCAGATGTTGCAAGATGTACATCTAGTAAAGGTTTTGGTTTCAAGGGGACTAGTGATGCAGCGCCACAACCCACAATGCCCCAGGGCACAGACCACCATAGATAGTGTTTTCTCTTAGTGGCGTCTGGTACGGAACAGGGGTGGCAGGGAGGGGTGAAAAAAACAAATATGATTCTTACCTCTGCAAGACTGCCGTTTCTCCTCTGTCGTCTCTCCTAATGGAAGCAGGAAGCACATAGGTTCCCCTAAGCCAATCATGACTCTGCTGTCACCAGCATGTCAGCAGTGTCGTGATTGGTATGAGCGGCCTAGTTCGGCACCCAGACAGTGAGTGGGAGCCTGTGAACATTATCCACCAAGGCTGCGCAATACAGCCAGGTGGAGAATTTGCTAAGTGCACATGACTGGTCGGTCCAAGACGGTCGGCCAAACCGTCATGAGCACCTAAGTGCACATATTTCCTCACCCCCCAAGCTCTGATAGCCCAGCCCGCCCTGCCCTCTCCTGGCTTGCAATGAAAAATAAAACGAAAATTTCATGTTATCATTTATGTTTCCTTTTCTGCACTGCTGAAAAGCACTGGGGCAACACTCCTCTGCCTTAGTGTAGGAACCGCTGCTGGTTTCTCCTCAAACGGTAAGAGCAGATACCGGATGTGAAGCAGACCGCACATGCATTGTTCCATTGAGAATATGAGAACATGTTTGTTTTGAGGCATACGAAACTTAAGCTTGCAACCGGGGAGGTGGCATGTAAAGCTATAGCACTACAGGCTACAAAACTACAGTTACCGGTTAGTACCAATTTCAATCTGTGGCATATGTAGCTGTAGATCACAATTTGAATCAAATGAAATATTAAGTAACATACCCTTCTGTCACACAGTTTCTGGTGATACTTTAACCACAGATTCCTCACCTTAGAATACTTCCCAGGTGCTACACTGGATCAGGAAACTATCTCAGCGGCGCTCCTGCATGGAACTAGGTTGAACAGTGCACTTCGGTGCCTGCTCCGCACCACCCCGGAAGTGACAGAGTGAAGCTACATGTCATCAAAAGCAGAGCATGAAAGAACTATTGGTAACAGTGTGCCAATTCCTAACTTGGGACTTATTCAGAATTGATAGAGAAGGTGGCAAAACAGTGAAACATCTGGTTACTTAGAAGATCACCAGAAAGAGCATTACTGGAGGTAGGTAACTTGTTTCTTCAAGTCAATACTTCTAACAGCAGATTCCTCACCGTAGAAAGCAGTATAGGTCTGTGGAGTGGACTCAGACCAAACAGTTCTGTAGGACAGAACAAGTGAAATGTTCTTCTGGTGGACCTAGTTGTTAAGGCAATAGTGTTTGAGAACCAGTCACATATCAAGAACAGGCATTCTATATGCTAACACAGTGGTAGAAGCCTGGGCCCTGGTGGAATAGGCTATCAGACCTTCCAACGGCTGTTTTTTTGGCCAGTACGTAGCAGACCTTAATGCAGAGGACTGTCCATAACAGAGTCCTCTTCTTCATTAACTTTTCTTTCTTCGCCCCAGAGAATCCCACAAAAAGCTGATCATCCACTAGATTGGCCCTGGTATCAATTTAAAACCATAAAAGCTCTTTTGGGGTCCAGCCGAAGAAGTCCTCTGTTAAGGAATGACGAGGGGCTAAGAATGTCTGAATGGTAATCAACTGCCCAACGTGGAAGGCCATCACAAATTTAGACAAGATTGACACCGGAGGGCTCAACACCAGTTTGTTCGATAAAAGGTGGTGTGGGGGCGGATGCATAGACAGTGCCTGAAGTTCATTTACACCTTCAATGCTAAAGGTATTCTCCCCCGGTGCTGCATTCCATGATTTCCCATTGTTCATGAGCTCAGCTCGTCATAAGCACAGCTCAACCGTGCCTCATGACGAGCTGAGCTCGTCATGAGCATCGAAGGGGTTAACGCGACGAGCTGAAGTGATCACAAAGAGGAAAAGTGTTTAAAGTCAGAAGACGCAATGAGTAACTGTATCGGCTGGAAGGGTGTACACATGTGAAATTGCAAAACAAATTTACAGTCCCACTTTGGCATTGCAAACCGTTTGGTAGGGAGTTTGTGTCTGACTTTTAATAATGGTCATTGTAACTGGTGATTTGAACAAGAGCTGTTAGTACAGCAAATGCAGAAGGGTAAAAAGGCCGACAAGTAACCTTTAATAGTGTCCACAGCAAGAGGTTGCTGGGCCAAAGATAAAACAAACAGGAGAGCATCCAATACTTTAGAGTGAAAAGCGTCTATCTGGTAAACTCCACACAAGGCTATACATTTGTGCCAGCAGCCAGTGTAAATAGATTTTGTGGAAGGCCACCTGGTGGAAAAAATGACATCCACCACTTTAGGTGACAGATCAAATGTAATTAACTGGTACTGCTCAATCTTCAAGCATTGAAGCAGGGCAGGTGGAGTAGTGTGGCTCACTGGTTAGAGGCGGCAGACCCGAGAGCAGAGGACGGCCCGGGACCAGGGTTCGATTCCCAGCGCGGCAGGTTTCTGGACCAGGGTCAGCGGACTCGATAATTCTCTCGCCTCGGTGCCCACTCTGATCAGCGATCACACTCGGCAACTCTGGGCATTAGCTTGCCTCATCTTCACTAACGGCCCCACCAGACCGCCGGGGATGCCTGGTCTCACCCTGGAGATACCCATTAAGGGACCATCTCTCAGGGAAGCCAGGAAGGGTTTCGCAGCGGTCGAAGCGCCTTGGGACCCTACGGGTAAGTAGTGCGCTATATAAATGCCTATACATTTACATTTACATTTACAGGGCTTAGTTTTTAACAGAATAAGTACCACAACCCAAAGTTTTGCTTAGAACCCCACAACCTGTGCTAATGAGGGTCCGAGTATCGAATAAAAAGGCTACATAGGCTTGATTCCACCTCTTGCCAGTTCAATTCTCCACCAGATACTCCCTGCCCCTGAATCTCACTCTTGCAGGTACTTGTTCACCCGTGCTTTCATCCTTTTTCAAGGGTTTTCTGTATACCTGTTCCTTTTTCTGTCTAATGGGCGTCTCTCCCACCTGATCTGGGTCATAGTGTGATTTAGAAATCCAAGTCCCAGTCCCCAAAAAGATTGATATGCAGCTTTGTTTCTGCCAGCGACCAGGCGGTCTTTTGATGCACCCCACAAATGACCTTCCTAAAGCGTAGTGGAACATCTGTCAATGTTCGTTCTCAGTGGAGAAAGTAGAGTCAGCTGCTGGACAAATTGCTTATGCACAGCCAAATCGCGAGTCATCTCTACCAAAACCTGGATGGCAACCATCCTTGATGCTCAGGCCCACTGGAACTTTAAAGTCAAATACAAAGCCCCTACGTGCCACCTAGCATAGTTGACCAGGGGATACAGATGACAAAGAGACCAAGAAGCCTCAGAGCTGCTCTCATCAAATTCATGGAATGAAGCTTAAACATCTGGATCATAGCCCAAATGTTCCAGACTCGCTATCATGAATGAAAGGCCTTGAATTGCACGGTGTCCAGGATAGCAGCAATGAATGGTAACCTCTGCCAAAGAGTCAGGTGAGACTTTGATTCTTTGGTTTGTTGACATCAATGATGTCAAGAGGTTTGCTGACGTTTGGGGGTGGTCTATAACAGACTGTGGCAAGCCTGCATTCAGCTGCCCCCAAGTTGTGCACTCTTCTCCCAAACCTGGATGACATTCAACAGGTTTCCTTGGTGCTTGGCCCACTGAGACTTCACATGCCACTGCAGACGCTGCATATGCCACCTGGTGAATTGGACAAGCAGGATGCATGGGGTCAACAGGCCCAGGAATCTCAGAGCTGCTCTCACTGAGATCAAGGACTGAGGCTGAAACATCAGGATAATAACCCAAATGTCCTGAACTCGTTGCAACAGAGAAGAGGCCCTGAGCAGCACTGTGTCCAGAAAACATCCTATAAAAGGAAGCGGGTAATGCCTGTGGGACTGCAGAACGAACATATAAAAAGATGCATCCTACAGATCCAAGGTCACCATATAGTCTCCAGAACACCCAAGAGTTAGGCCAACATGAGCATTTTGAATTTGTCCTACACAGGAAAGCATTCAGAGGTTGAAGGTCCGAAAAAAGCCTTTGCTGGCACAAAGAAATAAGTTAAGCAATTCTCTCCTCTTTCAAAGCCTGGCAGCCTCATAGCATTTTTCGGAACAATACTTGCACCTCCTGCAACAGGATCAAGAGGTGCTCCAATGAAAGTCTATTGGATGTGTGTGGGTAGATGTGGCAGAGCAAACAGAAAGGCTAGGGCATAATCATGGTTAACTATCGGTATGGCCCATCTATAGGAACAGGGAGGAAATGCTGGGTAGCCCTGTATAAAGGCAGGTTATCAAGGCCCGGGCATTTTGTAAATCCATTTACAAACTATCATAATGAGGGTGAATATCACGATCATCTCGCTCTGTTGGTGTACCTTGTTCAGAATAACAGCCAAAAAGATAATTGAGCTTCCGTTGCTAGAACCGCCCTGGTGGAGACAGTGCAGACTTAGGCTGTATAACAATCAGGTGGCAATGTAATGTTTCGTAGCACAACATCAGTCGAGATCGGGCTGAAGTCGTTACGGGATCAGAATTTGATCCTCTTCAGATGCAGTTAGCACTAACATCGACTAGCAATGGGCTTCGCACAGGTCACGGCGAAGGAGTAAGTAAAGCTAGATTGATTCTATTGGGGACAAAAACAATTACATTACAAATGACGAATCTTGTAACCAATAATTTCTACAACTCTCTGCTTAACCAATATGCCGCAGGGTAAAAGTGGGCTGAATCATAGCGCGCAGCAAAATGAATATTGGAACACAACAGTACAACAAAAGAAACTCAAAATTGTTTGCAAAAATAATTATTTTCTATTTTTGAGTTTTTAAAAACTTATTATTTTTTTCTCAAGGGCTGTCAAGATGTGGCATAACTTAAGAGACAAGTGTTTCAAAGTGACAATAGGTGCCTAGTGATGACAGTGCAGTTCATATATACAAGAGCGAAGCTATATACAAATATGTACAGGTTGAAGAATGGTCAGAACAACTAAGTCAATAGCTTTACTTATAATTACCCAGGTTCTGAGGGACACAGGGTTCCCCCATTGTATCTCTATGACAGCAGAGTAGGTACCTTTTTTATTTATTTAGAATGTTTTCTATAGCGCGAACATGACCACCAAAAGTATCAGAGCACTTTACAATTTATACATCAAGAAGGATACAAGCTGTCAAAACAGAACAAACAAGGACGAAAATTAACAGTCTTGTAGAGCCAGGCCCCTCGGGAACCCTGGCAGCTGGGACACAAATCTGCGAGGGTGGCTTCACTTTGCCAGTTGGTACTGGACCGGAATCCAAGGAATCAAATCTGTGCAGAGAAACATCTCACCAGCAGTTCACTAACTGGAGACCTCTGCAAAGCTTTGGGCCCAAAGACAGACCAGAGTGAGACGGAGCAGCACCAAAGATCTGCATCATGGTGTTAGAAATGGGGTAGATGGTTGGCTAGGGTATGAACCGAAGCCAGGCAGAATCCACCACTCTTGTCATGGCAAGTAATTTACACACCAAAGATAAAGTGTGCTCACCCTCTGGTAGCTGTCCCAGAGCTGGTAGGCTTTATCAGAGGCAATATGTAAAGCATTTGTGCAGCACACCCACACATAAACACAATGAACACCACAAAAGAGACTCCACACAGGATAATTAAAAATGTATAGTATGTTATACATAAAACAAGACCAAAATGACATGAATCATAAATACTGTGCATATTTGGCCAATTAGAACTACTGCACATTCAATGCAAGTGTTCAGACAGTATTCGTTATCCTAATAAACGTGATCTGGTTATTAGACATCCCCCAAAGGGGCACAGGAGTACCTACGTGCCTACTACACACACACTACGGTCCTTTCCTGTTTTTCAAGTAAAAACGACTTACCAGAGGCAGACGGGGCCTCAATCGTGGATCTGCGCTGCAATGCTGAACGAGTGAACAAATACCCCAAGGTACATCTCAATCTTTCAATTGGGGGAGGGGGGGGGGGCGCTGATAGGGGGGGGGGGGGCGGGAGGAGAGCAGCAGGGGAACCCACTGTAGAATTTTGTTGGCACCTTGTGTGCAGAAAGGCAAATGCAGCTGCCCGCTGGATCCACCCGCAAAGGAGCGGGGGGACAGCAGTAGTTAGATTAGAGTTCTCTTGAGTCTGCTGCTGGGATGTGGGAGTATAGTAAGTTACCTCTGAGGCCCACTTGCTCTCCCTTATGTTAGCCTAACAATGCGTTTTAGGCCATCTTGCTTTGCACAGCCACAATAAACATCTATTTTGGGCCATATTATTACTTTAGAAATATGCTGTACATGTTATTCAGTTCTTCTTGGGATTCAATCTGAACATTTTGCACATGGTCGAACAACATTATGCCCTGTGCTTCTATGCTCCGTTCGTAACATCTCCTAATGTTTAGAGAAAAAATAGGAGGTAGAGCTGCTGTTTTCCAACAAGGCACTTCTTATCATATAAACCAGGACTTGCCCTTTGAATACAGAAGAGAATTCTAGCAGAGGGGAAAGATCTTGGAACGGGTGCAATCTGAGATGCAGACCACCCAACTACAAATGCCAGGTATGGGGACTAGCACTAATCCCAGAGATCATGGCTATATCCCTGTGCTCACATAGTGAGGGTAGGCTTAGGCAGATATATAATTCGCCATGATAGTGCTTTGCATTGTATACAGTTTGCTAGCAATGCCAATTACTTTGCTCTGTTGTATATATTTTCTAACCCCAGCACAGTTGCTTCATAATAAAGCAAGGTAGTTTCAATAAATATAGTAACTTTCATTGCGTCTTTCTTTGGTTGTTTATTATAGCCATGCACGAGTGAACAAAAGGGGATGATCTGTTTCTATGGCTTCATTAGGGACTAGATGGTAGTGTTCTACGTTGTCAATCCACCTTTACTCTGGAAAATTTAGGAGGGCGGGTGAGGCATTGTGAGCTAGTCTGATTGGGCCCATAGGTACTGATGTGGTACAGTGGCTCAGTCCCTACATTCTGAGGTCCTGTGATCCCAGACAGGTCTGTTTCTAAGAAGAATCCCTGCAAGATGGCACTACCAACGATGGCCTGGTACTTATTCAGCGGTTCCCCAGAGTAGTATTTGTGTGTGTCCAGAATACCTTACACCTGCCACCGGTGACGCCCGTGGCATTGGGGATTAACGCTCCACAGTATTTTAGGAAGAACCTATATTTAACTGGTTTTTCAAGGTTGAAATTTTAAAAGTATAACCTACATTTGTGTTTGCTCTTTGTTTCCATTGTTAAATGGCGCAGCCACAGCCTATTCGAATTGCAGACTCGTAGTTCAAGTACATATAAGTGTACATCGCCGTACAAATGAAGGTGGGGACTTTCGTGGTTGACGCCCACAGTAGCTATCGCTTTTAAGTCTTATTCTTGGGTCAACTTTCTGGCTGTGAATGCAAATAAAAACGCATTTCATGGATACACTACTGTTAATCCACCAAATGTATATTTATTTGTTTTGTAGAGTGCAGCAAATGCTCGAAGGTGCCTTAGTGGTATCAACTGCAAAAAGGATGGGAACCATAGTTAAGCTAGCATACCCTAGATGGAAAAGCCAGGTTTTAATTGGTTTACCAAAAAAATTAACAGATTCGTCTAGTTTCCCAAATGCTCAGGAAACATGTTCCAAAATATACAGGTTGCGTGGACAAAGATTCTACCACCTCATGAAGCAGTGTGATTTCTCTAAGCCATGGAGCGTCTTCTGTGCAATATACAGCGCTTTAAATGCCACTCTTTTTTAACATAAACCAATAAAGCTCATCTAAAGCTTCTATATTATATATACTTTGTTAGGACAACAATTTGGGAACTTGGCCTACAATTGGCATACCTAGTTCTGACAAGGAAGCCAAGCAGAACGGAGTCTGTTAAAAAAACATGGGACAAATAAAAACAAAGATAAAGCTCTAGCAGTTTCTCCACTACCGGAGTCCTCTGAGCGGTGCTAGAATTTGCATAATCGTACACAACATCGGGACCGCATACAGACGCAACCCTGCTACAACAACAACATTACTCACTCCGTTTTGATTCCTTGTGCTTTACTAGTGATCTATCTCCCCCCGTGTGGGGACAGAACCACTGTCAGTGCCCCTGCGCACCACGATCCTCCGCTCCCTATCCAGGGCAGATACCTTGACTACCAATTAGTCAATTGTATACAGGCTACTTTAATGTCCTGATTATGATCCAGCATTTATTTAAGGGATCGAAACGCCGTCGACACAATGTACACCAAATAAGTTTCCTAGATTTTTATGTGAAATATGTAATGGAGATTTTTTTCACCTTGCATGGACCTGTCCCGACGTTGCCAAGTACTGGACTGGGGTTTTCGGGAGCCTGTCGGATATGCTGGGGGAGGAGATAACACCGTGCCCGCTAGTCGCGCTGCTAGGCCTCGTGCACAACACTGCGACTATACACAAAAAGTTTCTGGCACTGAATCTGCTCTTGGCCACACGCCAGGTGGTGTGCAGATGGGGCCGGGGCCACGCCCCTAAATTTAAGTCCTGGATCTTAACCATGACTATGTGGCAAGACCAGCTGCACACTTATGCAGAACTGCCACGTAAGTCACGCCCAAAAGATGTCTGGGGACCACTCACAACCTACCTTCTCAGGCAGCAGGTGGATGAGGCGGAGGGCTCGGGTTGAGGCTGTGGGATCGCCTCCTGGAGAAACTCAGACAGCTCACTAATCCGGTTAGGTCACGCTCACATGCATACGGATGTAGATTGGACACGGCTCACACTGACTGCTTATTCTGGGGGGGCCGGCTCATACATATGAATGGACTGGACTGATTCAAGGGTGTATCTGAACAGATACTAGGCACAGATGTACCACAGCTAAACTCCATTGACAAAGTAGCGTGTTATACCAATATTGCATATTGCAGCACCTGTCGCACTGTTATTACCTGGATTGAAACCTGTAGTCACAAGATACCTTTGTACGATGCATGCACAAATTTTGTGGAGGTGGGGGGGAAGTCGTTACTTACGTTTGACCTTTAATTCCTTCTTCAACAAATGAATAGTAGCATGTACGGGAAGGTGCCCCTTCACATATGTTTTTATCCGTCACTGTATTTGATGTCTTTATTGCACTGATGTACCATACTTTTTCGTTTACAATAAAGGTTTTGAAAACTTTACAAAAATAAATAAATAAAAATATGTAATGGTGTCTCAACGATATCCTGTCTGTTTCATTTGAAATGTGCTCCTAAACAGACAAACTTTTTGCTTGAACCCTTTACTTATCGTTGTTTGTCCATTCGTGTTAATTTGGATGAAGGCTGTGTCCCACTTATATTTTTTCTCTGATTACTTGCTACACTTTAAATTGTACATTAAATTCCTGTCCGGCTGGATGGAGAGATATAGTACTGATTGAGTCTATATTATTTGTTTTGTACCAGATTACGGTCTAGGGACCATTGTCTTTAGAAATAGTTAACTCACCTAAGGTCTCTGACCGATTACAATTGGGCCCCCTTGTTCTTTCTATAACTAGTAGGCCTGCAGCACTTTGTGCCATCAACAGGATTAGCACTGTAAACTGGTCTCTGACCTGCCATTGCAGTGTGAGACTGCAGTTTTAACCTGTCATGTCGACATGGCAAGTGCACCCACTTGCCAGGCCCAACCCCTTCCCTTTCACTACATGTAAGGACCCTAAGGTAGGCCCAAGGTATCCCCATGGGCAAGGTGCAGTGTATGTGAAGGGTAGGTGCGTTTTACATGTCCTGATAGTTAAATACTGCCAATTTAGTTTTTCACTATTGCAAGGACTAGCTCTTCCATAGGTTATCATTGGAGCTGCCTTTAGACAGCTTAGAAACGTAACTTTCAATTTGGGAAGAGGGAGAGAACTGGAGTTTGGGCACTCTGAGCTCAGAATTTAAAAACATCTTTTAGTGAAGGTGGTTTTTAAATTGTGTGAACTTACAGAAAGTGGGCATTTTCTTGCTTTACCATCCTGTGCTTCTGCTTATCTGTGGAATCGTTTGGTTCACGGCTGACGGCTGGGTTGCTTGTGCATTTCTTCTAGACAGTCCCACAAAGGGAGCTGAGCTGTGCCCTGCATATCCAGATGGCCCATCACCAGGCTGATGGGCCTTCCTGAGCTAGAGTAGTGGGAGGAGTTGTCACAGACACCTGGATTGGGCTGTGCCTGGCCTCTCACAATGCTGTCTCTAAACGCCTACCCCTCCCCCCCTCCGCCCCTCCCCCTGTAGTGTGTCTGGAACCAAGTCCGGTCAAAGCAGGATCTTGTGGAAAACCAAGATCTTCTTTTGAAGTATGCCTACTTCAAAGGCCAAAAGGGGTATAAGTATTGGACCTGTAACCCCAGACATTTTGAACACTTCTGGATCAAGAAGAGACCAAGTCAAGAGGAACAGCTGGAGTGCTGTAAGGAAGAGTACTGTCCTTTTGCTGTGTTGACCTGCAGTGACTGCTTCGGACTTGGAGAGAACAAAGACTGGACTTTGCTTTGGTATCCTGCTTAAGATTTTCCAGGGCTTCTGTTTGCTTGACTCCGGTTAAGAAGTCTCAGGGACATCAAAGACTTCACCTGGGTCATCCCTGAACTCCACTTCGGGGAGTCCTGACGTGCCAAATGGTGCCAATTCTAATTTGGAGCCCTTGGAGGTGGTTCTAGCTATAAAAGACTCCAATCAATGCATCACTCTTCCAGAGCCTGTTATTTCCGACACAGCACTGCAGTGACTGAGAAGTTTCCACACACCGCCTGCATGCGGCTTAAGTAATCTATGCAGCACCTATCCCTGGCTGAAAACTGCCGCAACCGGAGTCCGGCATACTAGGTTTCCGACATCAGAGACCCCCAAGCCGACTCAGACGCAGGTCCTGCTATGCGGCTGAAAAGAATAAACGGATCGCTGGTCCACGGCTGAAAGAATTGACACAGCACCTGTTTTGCTGCTTCATTGAACTCCAGCACAGTCGGATTTCCGTGCATTAGACCTGTGCACCCAAGTTTCCAACGCATTGCCTCCAGAAAGCAGTCGTCTCTGAAAATCGATTCATTGGTTCTCCCTGAAGTCCCTTACCCGGATTAAAAGAAATGGTTCCTTCTTGGACAGGGAGCATATCACTGCCAACTAGAAGCCTGGAGCCTGGTGTCAGTGGTTGAATACAAAACAACTTGGGTACCTTTGCAAGTTGTACTTCCTTTTAGTTTCTTACTTGTTTTCACCACAAACTGCACGAAAGTAGAAACTGAGAAAAACAGGATAACTTACTATCAACTAGAAAAGTGCAAAAACTAACATTGCTTGTTCCTGAAAGCTGGGAAGATGGCCACCTTAGCACAGCTAACAAAATCCTATTTTTTTGGTTCCCCCTTCCAGAGAAATCCACAAACCTAGCTATTTTTAGCAGCAGCATGGAGACTGAGGGTGTTGAGAATAAGCAAAGGGTTAAACAGCGGGCTGGGTAGAACCACATGGGCTAGAAAGCAGGAAGTATAAAAAGAGCGAGCGCAACATGAAGGGGAAAGCACAAGGGGTGACAGAGTAACACAGTCGAGAGGGAGAGAAGTACTCAAGGGAGACCACTGGAAAACCTGCACCCTTTTCTTTTGGGTACTTAACCCAAAAGAAAAAAGTAGTGCTTAAAAAGCGAGCAGTGAAACAGAAACCACTCAAACAAAAGAGTTAGTAAAGAGGTTATGCCAAATAGGAAGGACAAACATTGACAAGCTGGGATACAAATAAGAAGCAGGCAAATGAGATACAGGAAAGCCAGGTAAGCAATGGGCTGGCTCCAAGCACTTGTATATTATTTTTAAGCCTACCATTTGTCTTTTGCAACCAGATAGTTGGGCTGTCTAGTAGGCTTGACCTAAAAAGGGCTCAGTACTGCGTAAAAGCCTCATCAGCTAAGAGGTTAAATACACTCATGGCGACACACCCTACTCACCAATTGATCCAGATTTCAGTTAGTAAATTAAACAAAGGATACGTAATATGTAACCCCACCAAGAGAAACCAGAAATAACGCCCTGGAAAGATTTTGAAACTTCTAGGTTGGCCCTGGGCATACACTACCCATAGAAGCAACCAGTGGACTGTGACCACCATGAAACAGTTAAACCAATAGAGAAGTACTAACCGAAGCAGACTTTAATTTAGGTCACTGTACACAAGGCACACACACAGGTTGCAAGCCTTGATTAATAATACAGTGAATATACATTTCATGACATCTCTCAAGACATTCATAATTTGATTCTCCACTCTTTAGCGCCTTAAAAGGGCCTAGACAATCTCTGCCCACCCAACACCACAGCACGGTATGAAATATACCTTGTTACTGCACAGTTAACCATCAATGCCCATGTCTAACAGTATTGCGGTGTACATATTTGTAGTTTAATTTATCTCATGCCCTTTTGTGAATCGTAGGACCAGCTCCTTCACGTGGCTAGCACCATTAAATATACACTACGCACAGTGGGCTTTACAATCACAAGCACTCTTTAAAATTACCTAAAATATATTAACCTTCCTTTCGCCTCCTGATAAGTGTCTATCCCCACCCCCCCAACCGCACACCTAAATACCGAGCAAGGACACACTATTAGCCCTAACCGGACAAAAACCCTTAAACCACACTGGTTGAAATGCATCAACAACCCACCAGGAATGGTCATGCATATGGATTTTGGAAATAAAACATTAAGAGGAAAACTTTCCTTTCAGAGGAGAGCACGCCAACCTGACTGCTTCCTCAAAGCCTTCCCCCTTAAAAAGTAGAGGCACTTTAACTGTCTCTAAAAATAAGTTTTAAGCGTAAACCAGAGGACCTAGATATGCCAAATAATAGAGAGTTAAGGCTTGCTGTATACATTTAAAATACTCCCAAGGTCACGAGTTTCAATTCAATTCGGGCAAACGCAACCTTGTATAATTCAGAGGTTCGTAAGCGGAGTAGAACTTAATTGGGCAATAGTAAATTGTTATTAACCATACTTAGAGACATCATAAATGCAGTATATGTATACAAAAAATGACTATTCTAATTATATCCTGATCTAATAAGACACTGATAAAAAACGGAGTAAATGCAACCGAAGGATAGACAATTTAAACTTCTTTATTTTAAAATCACAGAAAAATATTATAAATATATGCTGCTAGAATACGAGGCCGTGTTATACACCTTTAAAGCCAAAAGCTATATAATTTTTCTTTATGCAAAAAAAGGTTTTTGCACAATTTTCGGCACAGGGTTAAAGGTACTTTGTAATCTCTATGTAAAAAATAATTTATGAATTTCAACATAAGATACATAAGAGTTCGTTTTTGACTGTCTAAAGACTTGGTTGCATTTTATGTCACAATGAATGCAATTAAATTGTTATGGTGCAATCTTATATAAAATGGAATCTTTTACTTTATGTATTTTGGGTTCAACTTCTTTCTTGCCGTATGAACCACCACCCTCTGGTCAGTTTAAAAAAAAATCCTTTGATCAGTAGACAACTCAAGAAGGACAAGTAACGGACACTTTGTCAGCAAATGGATAAGAGGACTAACTTTTTGTCAACTCAAACCAATGAAATGTGAGGCTCTGTTCAAACAGTGAAGACTAAGAAGTCTGCAGTAAAAAAATGTTAGGAGCCTTCCATTAAGCTATAATGCAAAAGAACGGTGGCTCTGAGGTAGTCGCTCAAAACGCAATTCACTTGTGTTTATGTCCTGCTCAAATAGCCTAGTACTCCAGTTAAACTGAACAGTTGATGTGCCTTGTCCTGTAGGTCAAACACTAGATTGTGAAAGAACATCCAGAATATTTCTAGAGATTTTATATAAACTTTGTGGGGAAGTTTTTCTACGTTAAGAACCAAATTGTTTTATGGTGCTCCAAAGACTGTATATATTGACACTCAGAGGGAATGCATGTTGAGACACAGTCCTCAGACCTGTTTCTGTGACTGTTTTTAGCTTTTAAGTAAAGCAACTGTTCCTGTTTAGCTTTTTCAAGGAAAATTCACATTACAGCAACAAAGCTTTTCAGGAAAACCAAGTGGAGTTCAGTCTTACTGCAGACTTAAAGACGTGGACGTGTATTTCTAAAGTGATATTCACTTTTCAGAAAGGCTATCGAGTACTTGGTTGTGCATATAGAGACCATGACCAAGCTCAGAGCCCTGAATCTTTGAAAGTCCTCCATAATGAAGCAGGTGAGACAATATCTGAAGGTTAAAAGAAGCTTTGTATGCCAAATTCAAAACTCATTTACCTAGCGGTCTACATTTCTCATCAAGCATCCGTTTGATAAGCTAATCGTTTTTATCTGATGTTTCCCATCCATCTTATCTGAAAGCTGTGGCATCAGAAATCTATTCTCTGAAAGAAAGAAAGCCAGCAGTAACTTTATACTATCTTTGCTCTTCATATTAGTTATCGCAATGGTCAAAGTAGCCTGAATGGGGTTGTTGGTTTGACCAACAAAAGAAAGGAAGGAAGGAAGGAAACCTTGATGAGATTCTCCAAAAATCCCAGCCCACGGAGGCGGTTTTTGAATCGTTTTAGATTTGCAATCAATGTTGTGCACAATCCCCCAAAATAATTTATAATGCTATCCAGAAGTAAATGTTGTCGGTGGGTACATATGGTGTGGGAGTCTGGGGACATACATCTGTAAAGACCCTCCAGGTAACAGAAAATACATTTTTTGCAAGGCTTTTAGGAATTCCCAGATCCACATCAAGTTTCATTACTCAAAAAGAAATGGGCCTTGATTTTATAGAAGATAAGGTGGGCTTGGCACCTATCTTGATGTGGGTTAAAATATGGTCCACTCCGGAGTGAAGCTTCATTCAGGGAATAGTAGAGGATCATCTGAAACTGGGTAACTTGCTAGACATCCCATGATCAAGTACATAAGGCTTTGGTAAAGGACACATACCATTGCCCATAGAGATAAGATGAGACTTCAGAAAGTTCTAGAAATGGTAATTGTTCACACATATATACCTTTGTCAACCTGTGAAGGCATTGAGCCTTATCTATTATGGATAGAGGCACCAAAACACATTTTATTTAACTTGCCTCAGAATGAATAGGATTCACTTCTTGGTGGTTTTCCCCTTTACTGGGACTTGGTTCGCTTTATTGCCCCGCTGCCAATGTGATACAGTTCCATACAGTCCAATAAGGACTTTGTTAATCTGAACTTTATATTCAGCTTTTAGAAACCGTTTTTTACGCCCAATTTTACGGTTTCAAAACACACCAAGGTGATTTACTGTTTTGATAACACTCTAAGTCTCCAACAATCTGTTATGCAGTATTGAATTTTATTACTCAGGAAGGAGTTTAAGAAATAAGTAAGCAGTGTGACTCAGTTATGACATCACAGAAAGGCAATGTTGAGGTGCAATTTAACAATTTGTTTTTATCATGAGCTTTTATGGTCCTTTTGATCGAATAAGATTATAAGAAACGCAGAATCAAATAAAAGGTGCACTCTGCCGAAAAGTATTGATGGTAAAAAAAGTAAACAACAAAATGAAAGCAGACAAAAAATTAGTATGCAGGGAAAATTAAGCTACATTTCTGTGATTAGGCAGTTTATACGGATTGCCTTTTAGGTGCACACTAAAAAGAGAATTGTTTCACCATGCCGCTTTGAGGAGGACAGCCATAGCTAACAGGTGAATATGTTAAAAGGAATCTTGGTCGAGCGTAATGAAGGGGTGACGGGAATAGGATGTAGACTTAAAAGTAACGTTATAGGCCTTAAAGTCAAAGATAAAAGTACAATGGCAGAAAATGGAAAAGAAGAGCTTCCAGTGGAGCGGGACAAGGAGGTCTTTTATGGTCAGAACACAAGCCCTAATTTCAGTCATAACTAAAGCACAAAAAGATTAGTGTGTGTAGGCGGGCTTATCCAGCCGGCCCAGATACACAAACTGAGTAAACGCTAGTCGCTGACATTTGCAATGATTTTCACGGTCATGTGTATAATTCAAATGAGGGCAGACTGAGCCTTGAAACTGAGGTTTGTAAGCGGAGTAGAACTGAATTGGATAATAGTAATATGTTATTTGCAGTCTCAAGAAACATCATAAATGCAGTCTAATGTCTCTAGTGGACCAAGCACATGAGGCAGTTATTTAAAATTGGGTCGACCAGATTTGTACTCTAAACAGTCGAAAAGTACAGATGCAGATTAATTGGGCCAAGCAGTACTACTGGGAGCAGGTGGGAGTGATAAGGCTAGGACGGAAATGGTTAAACCCACTGTGCAAGAGTATTTAGTCTTTCAGACCACCCCTGGCCTAGTCCCCACCTAACTTTAGTTACTGAGTGGTAAAGACAGTTATTGGCACAGTTTGTTAGGTAATAAAAAGGTGCGGTCTTTCCCCTTGGGCCAATATGATATTGCATCTATCAGCCTATGCCCAAGCGATGAAACTTCACCCCAATCACTGCTGCACTTTATTTTATATTAACTAGACCTCTTGTTCGTCAATATTTGGTTCCAGTTTTTAAATGAAATGTTTTTTTTTTTAAATGCCAATCTGCACTTTATTTTTTACAGTCATTGTAAAACCAGTTTGTTTTTCCATTGGGGCCTTTTTAAGGCATGCAATCATTGAAGGAAATGCTATTTAAAAGGGAGGGAAGGGAAGTGGAAGCAAATTCTCTCTCATGGAACCTTTTAATGTGGTTTTGATTAAGCTATTTACCAATTATTTAGCATGTCCGCATCTTTTCGTTATTCTGTTACTGAAATGTACTTTTATGGCTCATTATATCTGCCGAATAAAGGTATGAATTAAATAGTCTGAAGTAGACAATATAATCACATGATGATCGAATAAAACAATTAAAGGTTCGAGTAAATGCACCCAAAGTGTAAACAAACAACTTCTTTAATTTCAAAATCACAGCAAATTAAATAAAAGCCGGACTTCAAAAATATTTACATAAAGTGGAGATAAAATGTTCCCAAAAACGTTTTTCAAGCTTTAGCATTTTACTCACCTGTCAATTTGATGTGGCCTTCTTCATCAAGTAATATGCTTTAAAAAAAAAAAAACACATTTTAGGAGCACTAGAAAGCATTTGTCATTATACCTCTAAAGAGCATTTACAAATAGGAGATTCAATGTCACTGCACTGCAATATGATGGCTCTCCCTCATTCTTACCGTCAATGAGCACTAGCAATGTGATGGCTTTTTTGGAACGGTACAACAGCTAATATACAAAATAATGCTATAAAACTTTCCAAGATGACTGTCATATTGTGTCAGGGCACATGGAACATGGAAGCCATATTGAAAGTCTTCAAAATGGTTATCCTTTGCTGCTGGCTCTTGCCAAGCTCGTATCGCAACTCTACAAGGTTTGGCCAAGCAAATATCTGTGACAAGTGTAGCATCATCAGGGAGTGTGGGGATCAGAAGGTGAAAGAAGCAGTGGAAGAGTGAGACACAGTGAATGCCAGCAGTGATGTATGTCAGAAAAGAAGGGGGTGAAGAGAGAAGTAAGGGAAGAGAATCAGTGAAGCATGACTATTAATGACAGAAAGGGTATGCTGAAAGAGGCAAGAGAAGGAGCTGGACATTCACATTAACTGCTACCTACCCATCCAGTTTTGGAGCAGGATTGGGTACTATAAGAAAGGGAATCCACATCTAAGAGGATGTCTTGTCCTATTATGGGATCTTGGATACCATTAGATCTGTCAGATGACTTGGACGAGACAACATGCATTAATAAACGTGAAGAGCTCTAGTTGTACTTAGGAACCAATCTCAATGTGGTTACAATCCTGTATTAGAGAATGCTCACCCAGGACAAGACTAGAAACCTCTTACCACCGAATGTAAGGCTATCTTGTGTAGCATCTCAAGCTCTTTGTTATTCTCCATAAGAATGAATATCTGCTTCAGATGAACTTCCCACTCTTATGAATATCTTAGCATGGAAGGTGTATCTATGCGCTGGCTGCAACACGTGAGCCAGTAGAGCTTCCTTTCCCAAATCCTCAACATTCGTTAAAGATCATATATTATTTACCTATCTAATATGTTATTCTTTTGGAGGTCAAAGAATACTCAAACAAGTCCTCATGTAGAATACATTGGTCATTATGTTAAAATTTCAAGGTTGACAATGACTCCACTATGTCATATTAGATATACTTCTGCAACTTTACTATGTAAAGTGTTTGGACATTTAATAGTTGTTTCCATTTACTTTCTTTTCACTATGAAAGGATATTAGACAGAGTGTTGGGGGAAAAGGGATGTTTTATAGTTTTTTTTTTCCAATCTTTTCATTCAAATTCATATATTCGATTAGAAATTTAAAAACAAAAGAATGCTTTATTTTTGTTCACATTTGCAATCATCAACACCAAAAAACAACAGATTACCTGCAACACTGTAGGAAAACCTACCTTGGCTACTGTAAACCAGAGCATAATGGTAGTGTGAAATTGTTCCCTATCCACCACTCCCACCAGTGGCATGGCCTGGGGTAAAGGCTACTAGGGCTGAGGACCAGCCCTATAGTAGTACGTCAGCAATCCAAGCACAGCAGATAGCCCTTCTATAAAACAGGATACAACCAAACAAAGTTACGTACCTTCAGTAATGCCTTTTTTTGTGGAAATTCAAACCAGTTTCCTCAACTTGTATCTGTCCCCAGATGCCAGGCTAGATGCAGACACTTGGCTCCTGAGCACCTGCAGGTGGCAACATCAGCCCTAGTCATGACTCGGTTCCATACATGTCACTGAGCAGCATTACCTCGACCTAGCAATGTTAAGTGGTCTAATTTTTTTCTATGCCTTCGTGTGTGGCTGACCAGATTGATTTTTAACTGGAAGAAAACAAAAAACTATATGGAGACCCCATTACTATAGAAATTCCACTACCCTGAGCTAGATCGCGGGCAGTAGAGAACCTACAGTAGATTGTCCAACAGAAAGAGTATCACCAAAGGCAATTATGTTATTCTCCTGAAGTATACTTCTAACCATGGAACTCTCACTTTGTGAAACAGTACCAAAGTAATGCCCCCACCTAGGAGGGGATATGAGGAGAGCACTTAAAGCAGCAAGTTCTGCAGCACTAAGCACGTACAATTACACTTGTTGGGGAATTGAGAATCAATGAAGTTGTGGCTGGTGACTGTATGGACGGATACCCAAGTGGCTGCCTGCAGATGTCCAATATATGAAAACCTAGAGCCAGTGGTAGTGGCATTCCTGAAAGGTGTATAAGCCCCAGAGCCTGCAGGATAATCATTTTTGGCAAAGGAATAACTTAGTTCGACGTGAAGAGCAACACATCATGGGTTAAGGGGTACAGGGGAATTTTTAGGGTTCAGTTTTTAAGAAAAAAACGACTTTAAATAAAATAATTAAATTAATTTAATTAATTAAATTAAATTAATCAAAAATTTAAATTAAATAAATTAAATTAATTAGATTAAATTAGATTAAATTAATTAGATTAAATTAATTACAATTTTAAAATTAATTAAATTAATTAAATTAAATTCATTTTTAAATTTAATTAAATTAATTACATTTTTAAAATAAAAATATACTTACCTATACTTACGTTGTAATGGCATGCATTGTAATAGCATCTGCTATGTAATGACATGCGTTGTAAAGGCATGCATTGTAAAGGATCCTGCGTTGTAAAAATCGTGTTGTAATGGTATGCGATGTAAAATTATGCGTTGTAACGCCATACATCCGGTGGTGGCGTGTTGTTTCCTCACCGCCGTCACAATCACCTAGTCCGGTGCTGGATCCACCCGGAGAAATGCGGGGTCAGAGTCAGAAGCCCTATATTTCTTCTTGCAGCCTTGAGGGAGCTGATCTCGTAGCCGCAGGGGGGAGGAATAGCTCCATGGCGGGCTCTACCAATCCAGGCACTAAGGGCAACAGAGGCCGAGATAACTGCCTCTTGTGAAGGGTCTCAAATATGATTGAAGTCGTCGGCATGGGCACTGAGCGTGATGCCCAGCTTGCTCGCCCCTCTCAGCAACACGTCCTGGAAGGAGACTATGTCGTCCACAGGAGACACCCTCGACCAAGGGGATTCAGACAGGGTTGGCGAGTAGTCCCTGGCGCTGGACGAATTTGTGCATGACCTAGACCGGTCCCTCCTGCGGCGCACTCTAGATCTTGTAGACAAGCGATGACGACTCCTGGATCTCTCTCTCCGTCCGTAGCGAGATCTAGACCTTCGCGGCCTTGGGCGGTCGGCGGGTCATCGTTGCGGAAGTTGCTGAGGCCTGACCGGGAGCCTCGGTAGAGGTGGCCCCATAGGTGGCGTTGAAAAATGTGGCAACGAGACCGACCTCGGTGGGGCAGGTGGTGGCCCATGAGGTGGAGGAGGTTGATGAGGCGGAGGAGTCGGTGGTGGTGGTGGTGGCGTCAGATTACTCGGAGGCGGATCCTTCAGTAATTGAGGGAGGTGTGGGTGACCTCGGTTTGGGGGGCGAGTAAACCACTGAGTACACCGAGCCCGGTGACTTCTCCACTCTCCTCTCCTCTTCCTCTGCGTATGATCAGACTGGGGAGACCGAGAGGCCGCACCCCCTGTCGGTCAACGACTGCGCCGCCGTGCCCCCCCCCCCCCCCCCCAAGGATCCTGTCCTGGCGTCAGAACGCCTCCTGGAGGACGATGGCTTCCTCTTTGACGCTGAGCGCCTCTTCGGCGTCGAACGCCTTCTCGACGACGCCGAACTGTGTCTCGACGTCGATGATCTGTGTCTCGACGTCGATGATCTGTGTCTCGACGTCGATGATCTGTGTCTCGACGTCGATGATCTGTGTCTCGACGTCGATGATCTGTGTCTCGACGTCGATGATCTGTGTCTCGACGTCGATGATCTGTGTCTCGACGTCGATGATCTGTGTCTCGACGTCGATGATCTGTGTCTCGACGTCGATCTGTGTCTCGACGTCGATGATCTGTGTCTCGACGTCGATGATCTGTGTCTCGACGTCGATGATCTGTGTCTCGACGTCGATGATCTGTGTCTCGACGTCGATGATCTGTGTCTCGACGTCGATGATCTGTGTCTCGACGTCGATGATCTGTGTCTCGACGTCGATGATCTGTGTCTCGACGTCGATGATCTGTGTCTCGACGTCGATGATCTGTGTCTCGACGTCGATGATCTGTGTCTCGACGTCGATGATCTGTGTCTCGACGTCGAAGTTCTTCGCCTCGACTTCGAAGCTCTTCGTACCAACGTGGATCTTTGACATCTACGATCTCTCCCTCGACGCCGAACGAAGAGTCGACGTCGAGTGGCGGTGTCGCCTCGACGGCAAGCACCTTCGTGACCTCTTTCGACGTCGATGAGGACTCGACGACGATGAATCGGTCCTCGACCTCGACAGAGGTCTCGACGTCAGTCCCCTAGACGTCGAACGTAGACGCTGTCTCAACCTAGAGCCCTGGGGAGACAGGTAAAAGACCGTGGTCATTCCTCTCGACGCCGAGGTCATCGATGGAGACCGGTGGCGTTTTCTGGCCTTCTCACTGAGGAGCCCCCCAGAGGCCTCAGCACGGGCAGATGACGAGTTACCATCGTGCCCAGACCCACCTTCACGCTGCTGCTTGCTCAGCTCCAGTCCTCAACCCCGGCCGCGCCCCCAACTGCGTCCAAGCCGCTCCTGGACACACCCATGGACCTTTCTCCTGCTACTCCTGCAGATTCAGCGGCACCGACAACATCTCCGCTACGACCACACCACAGATCCCCGACCCCAACCACCTAGAATGCATCCTTCTCAACACCCGCTCGGTCCACAGGCACGCCATTGACCTTTGGAACCTACTAGACACCATCTCTCCTGACGTCGCCTTCCTAACGGAAACATGGATGAACGCCTCCTCCGCCCCTGACATCGCCATCGCTATCCCTGATGACTATAAGATCACACGCAAGGACCGCACCGACCATACAGGAGGAGGAATCGCTATCGTCCATAAGAAATCCATTCGCATTTCCACCAACTCCGACGCCAACCTCGCTAACTCCGAACACCTTCACTTCCAGATCCACATCGACCCCAAGACAACTCAGAGGCACCCTCCTCTACAGACCACCAGGACCCCGCGCAAAATTCAGTGAAGACATCACAGACTTCATCACCCCACACGCGCTCCCCTCCAAAGACTACATCCTCCTAGGAGACCTCAACTTCCACCTCGAAAAGCTCAACGACCGCAACACCGCCACCCTCTTAGACAACCTCGCCAACCTCGGACTTAAACAACTGGTCACTTCCCCCACCCACATCGCAGGTCACACACTCGGCCCAATCTTCACCTCCAGCAATCATGTCTCCTTCAGCCACACTACGGAGCTCCTCTGGACTGACCACAGCTGCGTTCACTTCGCCTACAACAAACCAAAACCCATCAACCACCACCAACCAACTCTACAAAGAAACTGGAATAAAATCACCATCGACCAGATCTCCTCATCGCTCCTTCTTAACCCCCCAGCCCTCTCTTCTAATGCCAACGAAGCCGCCTCCAACCTCACCCTTTGGCTATCCAACACCGCCGACACCTTAGCACCACTGAAAAAACGTCTTCACAAACTTGGAAACAAGAAGGCCTCATGGTTCAACGATGACCTCAAGAAATCCAAGAAACTGTGCCGCTCCCTTGAAAAGACCTGGAAGAAAGACCCATCCACCAGCAACAAGGATGCCTTCAAAAGCGCCATTCGTACTCACCACCAACTGATCCGAAAAGCCAAGAAAACATCATTCAAGGATCGATTTGACAACAACGCCCACAACAGCAAGGAACTATTCAACATCGTCAAGGAATTTTCCAACCCCTCGGCCAACTCCAACGACATCACCCCCTCTCAAACCCTCTGCGACTCCCTAGCCTCTTTCTTCCACAACAAGATTGTCGACATCCACAACAGCTTCGACAACCAACCCGGAAGCCAACCCACCCTACCATCTGCAGACCATCTTCCCCCCGCTAACACCCTTAACGCCTGGAACCCAATCTCCACCGAGGACACCATCCGCCTGATGAACTCCATCCACTCTGGATCCCCCACAGACCCATGCCCTCACCACATCTTCAACAAAGCAGACTCCGTCATAGCTCCGCACCTCCGAGACGTCATCAACTGCTCCTTCAACACCGCCACCTTCCCGGATGACTGGAAACACGCTGAACTCACCGCCCTTCTGAAAAAACCAACAGCAGACCCCACCGAACTCAAAAACTACCGCCCCATCTCGCTTCTTCCATTCCCGGCCAAAGTCATCGAGAAAGCAGTCAACAACCAGCTCGCCGCCTTCCTCGAAGCCAACAAATCCCTCGACCCCTCACAATCTGGCTTCCGAGCAAAACACAGCACTGAGACCGCCCTCATCGCAGCAACAGACGACATTCGAACTCTACTGGACAATGGAGACACAGTCGCCCTCATCCTCCTCGACCTCTTTGCAGCATTCGACACAGTCTGCCACAGCACCCTTTTACAACGCCTCAACAACATCGGAATCCAAGGAAAAGCACTTGACTGGATCACCTCGTTCCTCAATGGAAGAACCCAGAGAGTCCGCCTCCCACCATTCAAGTCCGAGGCCTCTGAAATCATCTGCGGCGTACCACAAGGATCCTCACTCAGCCCTACCCTCTTCAACGTTTACATGAGCCCCCTTGCGGCCATCGCTCGCCGACACAATCTCAACATCATCTCCTATGCGGATGACACTCAACTTATCCTCTCTCTCACCAGGGACCCCAGCACCGCCAAAACTAACCTACACGAAGGAATGAAAGAAGTCGCAGAATGGATGAAACAAAGCCGCCTGAAACTGAACTCAGACAAAACAGAAGTCCTCATCTTAGGCACATCCCCCTCGGCTTGGGATGACTCCTGGTGGCCGGAAGCCCTCGGAAAAGCACCCATCCCGACAGACCACGCACGGAACCTAGGCGTCATCCTAGATTCCTCACTTTCAATGAACAAACAAGTCAGCGCCGTATCCTCCTCCTGCTTTAACATTCTTCGCATGCTCAGAAAAACATTTCGCTGGATCCCATCCGAAACAAGGAAAACAGTCACCCATGCTCTGGTCACGAGCCGACTGGATTACGGAAACACCCTCTACGCAGGCACCACCGCTAAACTCCAGAAGAAACTCCAACGAATCCAAAACGCATCAGCCAGGCTCATATTAGACATCCCACGCAACGAACACATCTCTGGTCACCTGAGAGACCTCCACTGGCTACCCGTCAATAAGAGGATCACTTTCCGACTGCTTACCCACGCACACAAATCACTCTACGACATCGGACCAGATTGCCTCAACTCTCGACTGTCCTTCTACACCCCCGCCCGCCAACTTCGCTCTTCCAGCCAAGCCTTCGCCACTGTACCTCGCATCAACAAGACCACCATGGGAGGCAGATCCTTTTCATACCTGGCTGCCAAAACATGGAACTCACTCCCCGCTTACCTTCGCCTCACCCAGAATCACCTAGCGTTCAGAAAGCAGCTTAAAACGTGGATATTTGACAAATAATCCTCCCCCCTCTCCTAAGCGCCTTGAAACCCTCTGGGTATGTAGTGCGCTATACAAATTTCATGACTTGACTGACTGACTTGATCTTCAGTCTCTCCTTCAGGGTCCTTTTGGAGAATAGTTGGCAGATCCCACAAGTCTCAGGAACATGGGAAGAAGGGAGACACAGGATAAACACCTCGTGTGGGTCGGACTTGGACTTCTTCCTGTTGCACTCAGGACATTTATCAAATAAAGCAGGCATATTTGACAAATGAGTGTCCAGAATTACCAGAAAAACACCAGTAATTGAAGAAGACACAAAAACACGTTGAGTGAACACACTAACACTTTACAAGTGTAAAAAAATTCTTCCAAACCCTAAAAAGGGAGAGCTCAATGCCCCAGGGTCCTGCTAGCAGAAGCCGAAAAAAAGAACTGAAAGTGGAGGGGACCTGCTGTGCATTCTGGGATACTGAGAGTTCTAGAAAGTTTTCTTAAAGGCACGGTATCCCTTTTTGAGCCCCATAATGGCAGCCTATGGGGCTTGTCTGTCCACCCCTTCCTCTCTATCCTTCCAGAGGCTTTCTTGGTAAAAGGGGAAATTTCTCTATTAAAGAAACTTGGCAGGCTGTGCTGAATATGGTATTGGTGGAATATCTAGTTGAAGTACTGGACAGTGTAGCCTGGCAGGTATAGGCTGCATTATTTGTCTTGAAATTCTCTCTTAAGTGTCTATGCAGGACTGCACAAAAGACAGCTTAAGAGATAATTTTTGATTGCTCCGGGTCCCCGCACATGAGCGGGACTATTCACTAGATTATGACTATACACAGAGATCCCCTACTACAGAAGTCCTCACACCATCTTTCGATGAAGTGTTGGAATGGGGCTTAGTTCTGCTTCACTTTAAGCTTGTGCTTTGACTTACCAGAGTACTTACCGGGTTAATTTGAGGATTTGAAGGGCAGAGTCTGACTTCAACTTGAATCAGGAATGGTGACAACACCAAGTTCAATTGGGAGCTATACGAACACCACAAAAACCTCTTATGTTTGGAGACTAGCAGTTTCGCCTGTCTCAGATATCACTGGAATGCATGATGGCACACTTATTGCACTACTTAAAGTTGTGGCCAGATCAGAGACACTAAAGTCACAGATCATGCGGGTTAGTGACCCTAAACTGCTTCTTGCAGTCGTAGCAAGACCTGAAACCTGACCATTTGGGAAGGGACACCGTTACCTGGCACACTGGTGCCATTGAGAAGTTGTCGAAAAACCTGACAAAGATAAGGGTGGAACTCCGGATCCATGTCATAAAGCATGCAAAGAAGGGAATGGACATCAGCCTGCAAGGGAGGCATAGATATGCATCTCTGCTCGGTCACTTCTGAGGCAGTGAGGAGTAAGCCTCTAGCAGCACATGGGAGCACTGCTCTAGGGAATATCTTCCAGATCCAGCCAGGCTCCTGGGGAGTAGTCTAAGGTGGGGAGTAGTCTAAGGTGAGGAGTCTGTGGTTAGAAGTATCTGTCAGAACCCATGAGTCACCCTGAAACCTTTACTTACTAAAAACTTGCCACATCTATGTCCAATACCAGATTGGCAGGTGTGAGAAAATGGGGTGGATTATATGGTGAAGTTGTGCGACCTCACTGTGTAATACACTTACCAACCCCTTTAGGTCCAGAAGGTTTCGTCAAACCCTCAGCTCAATCCTGGGAAGCTGTGGCACTGAGCAGCAAGGCTTGGAAAGAGGAACAAGTGTAAAGCATTTAAATAGTACCAAAACACCTGAACAAATCAACACGACACTCAAGATATCCAACGCCAATTTATAAAAATAGACTTTTTATATAAATTTAGACCACAATGAAAAAGATTCACCAGATGCTTCTGAGATATGGATTTAACATGAAATGAGATCCAAGCATTTCACTCAACCACGGACAAAAATCGCCAATTTTGACCCAGAGAATCTTTTTTCAAGGAAAATTTGGTCAAGTGCCAATGCAGTCAGGTAGACTTACTTGGGGCGACCAACTCAGACAAGGAGCTAGTCCGGGGGACCAGCAAGGTCATCAGAAATGGTAACCGCCACAGAAGAAGTTGTCTCCAAGCAGCTCCAGGCACTTTATCTGTGTTGTAATTGATTCCTATAGAGTGTTCCTGACGCACGGGATGAAGGATGCTGAAGATGCTCTAAGGATGCTGTGGATGTAATGCAGTTGAGGAGGATCTTGTTGTAACTACTCCTCTGTCCCCGAGATGGGTAAGGAAGTCCAGGTCACAGGGGCAACATCCCACTAAGTCCTCTCCAGGCTGGCAGAAGTCCAGACGCCACTGAACTACCAGTCGCCAGGTGATGATCACTGGCAATCCTTCCAAATTCGAAAGCTCATCCTCAGAGGATCCTAGCAGCTCTCCAACAGCACTCCCAGACTCAGCAAACTCTGGAGCACATCTGTGCATCGGATTTTGGTTCCAGGTGCTGCGAGGCGCGATGGTAGTGGCATGAAGACTTTGGGCTACCAGCTTGCTCTAGCAGGCTTCTTCAGCTGTGGTGTTCTATGCTGCTAATAGGAGGGCAGTTGGCTAGCACTTGGAGTCTCCAGGTTTTGCTGGGCTTTGGTGAGAACTTTTCCTTTAGCAGGACACAGCAGGCACAGTTCAAAACGGTGCAGCTTCTCTGTGCTGGTCCCTCTGTGCAGCAGATCGTCCTCCTTCCAGGACAGTTAAGATCGGAGGTCTGCTTGCCTGGGATGCAGTCTTTATGCTCGGAAACTGCCCCCAAGGTAGGATGCGGTTATAGCCAATAGGCTACCAGTTTTCCTCCTGCCTGGCGACAACTTTCTGTGGTGTAGGTCACCTAAATATCCCAGGGGGCACCATTCTGCCCACTTCCAAGATGGTGAATCCTACTCTCTCGTTGTGTGGACCTCACTAGCCCACCCCTGGAGTGTGGCAACTTCAGGGCTACACGCTCCTGGGGAAACAGGTTTGGTGACTGGTTTCCTCTCTCCTTCCGGTGCCTGCCTGTCTGTCTGTGTAAACCATGGGGAAGCCCTTCACCCTAGTGTTTCACATTTGCCCTTCTAAGGCAGCTTCATATTTGAAGCCTGACCTTTAGGGTCAACACCCATGTAGCTTTCTGCAGGAGGGAGTTAACACCTTCCTGGTCTGCAATCCCTTATTGTTGGTCTTGTGGAACATGGCTCCATGTATGCCCGGAAGGAACAAGAATTGTAAAGGCAACAAAGTGCCAGCTTTGTACTCGCTGCACACTGCCACAAGTTAAATTGATCTTCAATTTGAGATCCAAGTTAAGTTTAATGTAACTAGTTGTTTGATACCTTGAAGTGCCCACTTTACTCGCACAGTTCAGGAGTTGGCATGGCAGAGGGGTCAGCATGTAATCCTGAACTCACCAATAGCGCAAACAATCCTTTCCACAGTAAAAATGGCAGTTTCACATTTTTACTGTCAGAACATGTAAACTATATGTCCTGCATGTTTCATTTGTTACACCCTGCGTTAAGATTCGGTAGGCCTGCCAGGGTGGCGACTTACACAGATACACAAGGGAAGTGGAGGCTTTGCCACTGCCTTTAATGGCCAAGACGGGCTCGCAGTGCACAACTGTTCTACCAGTCCACAGTGGCGGACTTGGAGACTTGTCTTTACATGGAGACCTCCAGGGTGGCACAACCAGTGCTGAACAGTCGCAAAACCTAGGCGTGATCACACCAAGAAGAGGCATTTCCTTACAGTAGGGATGTGCAAAGCATGTGATGCACAGCAGTATATGCTGCAAACCATACCAGACCTGTACTAGCCATATTCAATAAATAGGTCAAAATAATTTGGGAAGATATACAGACATATCAGGAAACGTACACAAAACACATTAGGACATTTAATATAAGAGCGGAGGAGTGGAAAAGTTAAGAATGCCAGTAACCTATTTGTCTGATCTGTTTTAAGGATACATCAAAAAGGTATGTTAATTTCTTACTTCTCAGGTTTTAGATCCCTGTAGATTATTCCAAGACTGTGCAAATGATCCAACGCAAGTGCAAGTTCAGCCAGGTAGTATTTGACGTCTTCTTCGGTGAACATCACCTACAAAAGGAGAAAAATGTTTGACTACTGTGCAAATGGTGCCTTACTGAACGGAAGCAGTTACTTGCCAGAACAATAGCTTTCTAGAAATGACATTGCCTGTGAAGTGTACTTGTTATTGAGCGCTCAAGTACTGTATTTTGCTCACAGTAAGCTATTCTATAAGTATGAGAGAGGTGAAGCTACTACTGTACTAAGTTCCCTCAGTGCAATGGGTGTTATCTCATTTAACCCCCTTGAATTGGCTACCCTTTGCTTTTACTAAATGAGGTGGTAACAGAAATAGCAAAACAGCAAAGTGGGCTGATGTATGGTGGATATGCGAGTACTTCACGCCAAACGCAGTGTAGTGTAGTTCCTATATTCCCAATAGGCTCTGCGCATTGGAATAATATATCCTATAGATGTGACGTAGGACTTATGTCGACTAGGCCTCTATCGGAATATATTAGACTTAATTGTGAGTGCCAGGTAGCTCAGAGCACACTCGAAACTTTCGAGTTCACAAGAAGGGATTTAGTTTGACAACCGCATAAACATGACAACTTTGTTTCCCCAAGATAAAACTTATCTTCAGAGTTGTGGAAACAATAGATAGATATTTCACTCAGTCAATCATGCATGCTTCGTTTCATCAGAGGGGCAGAGAAATAGAGAGACGGGCATTTTCAAAAAAAGGATTTATTGAACAGTCTTCTTTCTCAAGCATAAGAAATGAACCGCTACAATCGTAAAACTGTTTGCAAAATATAATGCACACAGTAAAAAGAGTAGAATAAAATAATACTACAAGAGCATTGTATGGTGCCTAGACCATAGATAAATACATAAATAACAGAGGCTAAAAGTATTCAACTGGTGCTTCTAAAATAAGCCTACCCCGATGTACCGTACCTAAGCTTAGTACAAGGGAAGTAGTAAGTGAGGTGTAGCATAAATCTAATATTCTTTGCCAAGAATCTGTCCAAGATTTCTCTTAGGGTCTAATCAGCTCCATACCTTGGTTTAGAATGAAGGTCAGTCTCAGGACTCGATTTCCCAACAACCCACAAGGGTAGCTTGGAAAAACTGGAGCTGGATTTCTCGGCAAGAGAAAAGGCAGCGTCTCTCTCAGTGCGTCTGCTGGAGGGTCAGCTTCCTTCGGCACTTGCTGTAGCAGGATGCATCGGGCAAGTAGATACTCGAACTGCCCCAAACTACTGTGTGTTTGCTACGGCAAGTGTGGGCATATTTATACCTTGAAGGTACAGAGTTTGACGTAAAGGTGGACATAATAATGTCATCAAAGAGTCTCAATTCTTTGAAAACTCCATGAGTTCTTGGACAAGTCAATTTTCGAGCAAGGGGAAGTCCCTCGCTGCTGGAGCAGAGTTTTCCAAGAAATCGTTGTAGATTTGCATAACTAGTGGAAGTAACCCTGCCGTATTTGGACTGCATGAGCTATGTCTAAATATGGTTATGATTCGTATGCCTATATAAGGATATGGTCATTTATACCTATTAGGGCATGAATCAGGAAAATTACAATAGGGTCCTAAAATGTTATACAACACCCACTCCACGTTATCATGTTCATCTAAGTTCAAGCACTAAAACAATCTAGAGCATGGGTTTACAATCCCACCCAAAAATACATAAAATGCATTTGAAAATGGTTGTACACTGGCTGGGGCAAGATGGCGGCCGCTTGACCCGAGGGAGCGTCGCTACCTGCATGGCTCCAGGACTGACGGCTGTTTGAGAGCAGGGAGAGGCTCGGACCATTGGAGAAATCAGGGGGAAGAAAGAATCCAGCGGTTATCTTTTGCCCCGAGGGCTCCTGGCAAAGACTTAGCTCCTGTGGGGTGATAAAAAACCCTATGCTTACGTTCCGGCTGAATCAAGGGCTGTGACTCTGTGCGACGGGGCTCACTGCAACCTCTCTCCGGTGCTGGGCTCACCTGTGGGCTTGGAAGGTGTGGTCTGCAGGGAGCCAGCAACAAGGCGGGACCGTGGGATCTGGCTGTCGAGGCTGCTCGGACGACACAGGAGAGCTAATGGCGCCGCGCAAACCAGGGGCAGCCAAGACCGCAGACGACTCGTCTCCTGGCTCACGGAAGGTGCTGGCTGTACCGGTAGCTGTACAGATGTCAGAGAAGGAGAAAGTCGGGACGGAACGACTGGGGCTGAAGTCAGGAGCAGGAGCGGTGAGTCTCAAGAAGGGTGTATTAAAGGGGAAGCTCACGGATAAAATTCAGCTTCCTTCCAACATGAGCGAGACTAAAGGGACTGGGACTGCTACCTTTGCTACAACAGCAACGGGGAGTGCAGGAAGGGGGAAATCTGCCACAGTCCCTGGGATGTTTTCCGGAAAGGCTGCTGCCTTGAAAAATCCCCTGCTTCAAACTAATGAAATACCACCAGGGGGATCCAGCGGTACTGTAATTAATAAAAATGGTGAGAAGTCCAAGAGTGCCATAGAGGGGCTAACATCTACAGCAAAAGACTTCGAGGAAAGTGCAGAATGTATGGCAGTATTTGGGGGGGATGAAGGGAAAGGAGGGGCTGGGAATACTAGCTCCCAGCAGAATGCAGAGGATTCAGAGATGAATAAGACAGGTCAGGGGGATGCACTCAATTTTTTAACCCCTTCTGGACAAAAGCCTGGAACAACCGGGAGAAACTCCCAAGATGTTCAGGATGGTGATAGCTTCTTTTCGGTCCCAGAGGACTCTGAGTCAACAGGCGGCTCTACGGATGACTTAACATCAGGGGAGGAGAGTGGGAGTCCTCCTAATACCGGGGGTACTTTGAGGAAAATGACCCCGCGCCACACGAAAGGGAGAAAGATGGACAAACAGAAATTGAGGGCATCTGACAGCGAGGGGTCTGGGGCCGGTAATAATCTTAAATGGGACTACTCTCACTCTGCTGCTAGTTTTACAGAGACGGAGTCATCCCACCCAAATTCTCTGCTTTATGAGATGCTGAAATCGATCCAAAGCGAAGCTCGGCAAGAGCATAAAAGGGCTCAGATGGCCACTTTTGAAATGCAGGGGGCCATTCGGAAAAACACAAAGGCATGCTCTGAGGCGATTGCTCGGACAGCAGCCCTGGAAGAACGCATCGTAGGGCTCGAGGAAGGACTTCAGGTGGCAGAAACAAAAACCACTGCTAATGATAAGAAAATTACTGATACTATGTGGAAGCTCGAGGACTCCGAAAATCGATTACGTAGAAACAACTTACGATTACTAGGAATTGAGGATAACGCGGAGGGGCAGGACATAAGAGGATTGGTTATTAAACTGTTTAAAGCAGCATTCCTGGAACTGTCACACTGGTGTTGGGAATCTGAAATTCAAAGAGTGCACCGGTTCCCTTTTATGTTAAACAAAAAATGTGAGCCCTGAAGCGAAACCACGAGCAATATTAATTTGTTTGGGCAATTTCTGTCTGAGGGAAGCCATCTCCGAGAAAGCCGGCCCTGACGCTAAGAGATCTGTGGAGGTTCATTCATTTTTTGTAAGACCCGATTTCTGCCACGCGGATGTGGCGGCTCCGTACAAGGATTACTCCCTTCCAGAAGAAGGGATGCGAGGTATATTTAATGAACTCCGCACAACTAAAGGTTATCTTGCGTGGCAAGACACAGGTATTTACATCTGAAATTCAAGCTGGGGACTATTTGAAAGAACTTCCAGATGGCTAACGGACTTTGAGATGTAATGATTTTGAATGGAGTCCTTACTGGTTTAGATGGCTGCTTAACTTAATTATCTCTGGTGGCTGTATATATGTCCGGTATATTCCCTTTTTTTTTTTCCTGCTGACTCCAAGGAATCTTCATGTCTGTCCTTTCCTTCCTCTCCTGCTCTCTAAATTGGACTTATTGCCAGCAGGGAGCGACCATGGGCACTCGAGAAGCGGGAGGCATCACATGGGTCTGCTGACCCCTTTTGTCTTTTTTTTGGGTGGGGGAGCGAGGGGTGGGGGGGCTGGGGGGGGTTCTGGGGTGGGAGGACGCTGTAGGGAAGGGTGGCGACGGAAAAAAGGGGAAACTGGCTTAATGCCGTACAGTGTACTGGCAAGATGAATCCTAGAAAAACTTTTAGTGGCATGGCTACCATTCGAAAAGCAACTATTAATATTTGCGGTCTCAATGATCCAAATAAGCGCCGCCGGGTCAGAGAAGATCTCTGTTTCTTGCGGGCAGATGTTATTTGCCTTCAAGAAACTCATATAGAGGCCAGTCGGCACAAATTCTTGGAGTTTGAGGGGTTCCAACTAATATCCTGGACTAAATTGGAGGCAAAAACTAAAGGAGTTGCCATTTTGGCAAAGCGGGGTAGGGTAAATATTGTTCGATCAATAGCGGATTCCTATGGTCGCTGGTTCATTGTGCATGGTAAATTTGGGAGTATGGATCTGACATTGTGCTCAGTATATGGCCCTGTACTGGATGATCCTGAAATATTTAAATGGTTGAATCTTGAGTTGATAGGATGGCCTGCCCCATTGATAATGTGCAGGGATTTCAACATAAATATGGATTGTTATTTGATGAATCAATCAGGGGCAATATATAGGGGTCGGAAGCCCAAGGTGTACAGGGCTTTACGACATATGATAGATTTACATGGTTTGATAGATGCTTGGGCATTCTTTAGATCTAAGGATCCTGGTTTTACTTATTTTTCAGCACCTCACAATGTATGTTCTAGATTAGATTATTTTTTAATTTCCTCAGTTTTAGTTGTAAAATCTAACATTTTGAAATTTCCCAGAGTGATGTCGGACCATAATCCACTTTTACTTGAAATTAATGTATTGGGAGGATGGGGTAAACCGGATCTGTGGACATTTAATTGGGGGTTGCTCAGTGACTATCAGTTTCTAGAGTCCATGGCTACATGGATCACAAAATTCTTAGAAGAAAATTTGGGTAGCACCGAGGTACAAAATGTCTGGGACACACTCAAGGCTGGGATAAGGGGTGAGATCACCCGCTTTGGATGGGAAAGTCAGAAAAAGGAAAAAGTCAAATGAATGGGCTTGTACAGAGACCTTGAGAAGGCGGAGTTGAGTTTAGTCCAGGTTCTATCTCAGGGCGAGGATAGTGATTCGGCTCAAGCGCAAATTATTTTAGCCAAGTCAGCCATTATAGAGATCTCACAAGCTAAGGCGGCTAGTAAATATGTAGCATGGAGGTCTAAGATGTTTGAAAATAGTGAGAGAGCAGGACATCTACTCGCATCAAGAACCAGAGAAAGAGAATATGCTGCACGTATTAAAAATATCCTTGATCCAGATGTGGGTTTAGTATCAGAGGAAGCTTTTATCGCATTAGCTTTTCAAAAATTTTACCAAAAACTTTATAAAGAGGACATCCTGGAAAATGAGGCACTGCACTATGAAATTCAAGAATATCGCAGGGATATTGAGGTTGATGTGCTATCTCCAGAGGAAAGCGATCTGTTAGAGGCTGATATAAGTATGGAGGAAATCTTACTTGCTATAGATTCCCTCCCTGCTGTGAAGGCTGTGGGCCCTGATTTCCTGCCGGGAGAATTTTATAAATGTTTTCGATCTCAGCTCGTACATGTGATGATGGAAATGTTTGGTAAGGTCCAGAACGGGGACAAGCCTCCTGATTCTTGGAAAGCAGCTAGAATAGTTACTTTTCTGAAGAAGGGTAAGGAACCTTCTGATATGGGGTCATACCGTCCAATTACCCTTATAAATAGTGATATAAAAATGTATGCAAAGATATTGACGAATCGGTTGTCGGGGGTTATTAGAAAACTTGTTTCCCCTCAACAACACTGGTTTGTTCCTGGGCGAGAAATGATTGATCATAAACGCCGCAGTATTGCATCGCTTGATTTTACCAAGGTTACAGGAGACCCTATGGCTGTAATCCTACTGGATGCGGAGAAAGCCTTTGATAGGGTCTCCTGGCCTTTTTTATGGGCTACTTTGAAGCATTATGGGTTAGGGAAAGATTTATTCAGGCCATCCAGAATATGTATAAACAACCTACTGCCCAAATTTCCGTTCTGGGAACTCAGACAGGTACAATCAATATTTTAAGAGGTACAAGGCAGGGCTGTCCCTGCTCCCCTTTATTATTTGCAATTTATATTGACCCCTTAATTGAAAATCTTTTTTTTGATAGGCTGATTTCCCCAATTAAGTCCAAGGGGGGATAACTTAAGTCCTTGGCTATGCGGACGATTTGGCGGTGCTGACCGATTCCCCTCAGGTAACTTTACTAGAAATTCGGAGCATAACTATGCATTGTGGGCGGATTTCAGGGTATCATCTGAATGAGGCCCAAACTCAAATTATTCATAATGATAAAATTACTTTAATGGACCCACGGGTGGTAAATCATGCCAAATATTTGGGGATAGAAATTTGTGCAAACCCAGATGAGAATCCCTATCAACCTGCCTCCTTTGATAGATAGAATTAATGCCGATGCACGTCGGATTAATAATCTTCAACTAACATTAATGGGCAGATGTAATGTGGTGAAAATTATATTTCTACCCAAAATTCTTTATTATTTAAGAGCTATCCCTGTAATATTTGATCGTAGTTGGTTTAGAAAGCTGGATCGGATCATCTCCTGCTTTCTCTGGGCTGGGAAACGCCCACGACGAGCTATGAAATATATGACATTACCCAGGGAAAGGGGGGATGGACCGTCCCAAACTTGAAGCTATATTATTGGGCAATAACGATGACATATTGCTGATTTACTAGATGTTCAGGATCAAGACTGTTTGGATATGTCAATTTATCAATTAATTTTCGGAGAGGAAGCCCGCGGGTTATTTCGGCACATAGATTTTGCTTATTTTAAACGGGTTAGGTTTAAGGTTTTGTGGGGACCCTTTAAAGTATAGTCGATGGTACGTAAACGGTGTAATGTTGGTAGGCTTCATATATATTCTCCCTTTGTAGGAAATACTCGGTTACCGGCAATATTTCACGATGGATACTTTAGTGACTGGGTGTCGCATGGGATTACTGTAATTGGAGACATTGTGTCAGAATCTGGTTTATCGACCTTTTAACAATTAAAACAGAAGTTTGGAATTAGCAATAGACATTTCTTTACATTTTTACAGATTCAAGATTTTTTTTAAGGAAAACTGTTTGCTGGAAACATCCTGTTAATTGATGCTATTAAGGGAGGGAAATCAACTATATCCAAGATTTATACATTATTAAATGATGTGCAGAGTGACGACTCTAATAGACATTTTAAGCACTGGCAGATTGCTTACATATCTCCTGTCCAGCCTCCAAGCCAATCTTTAGGTTATAGTCAAACTGCCACCATTTCTGCAAATTTCCAGGTCCAGTGCATTAAGACATGGTGCAATTTATATATAACTCCACACCGCATACAACAATGAGGAGGTACAACAGGGGTAAATTGCCCCCGGTGTGGTGAATACGCGGTGGATAGTATTCACATGTTCGCAACCTGTTCCAATTTGATTCCTCTCCTTAAAAAGGTAGAACAATATTTGGAACAAATATTTAAACGCCAGATTTCATTGACAGCCCAAGCTGTAATGCTTGGTGTTGAGGATCAAAATATGACTCAGAGTGTAAATTATTCTTTACTACCATGGCTATCTTGCGGTTATCAATTGCTACTGTATGGTTGGATCCTATTCCTCCAAAGGTGCATGAGTGGTTAGGCAAGTTTATAAATACCAGTAGATGGGAACTATTGGTTTTCAAGAGAAGACACGTAGAGCTCGGACGGAGGGAGAAAGCATCTGGGAACCTTTAACTAAGTGGATAAATTGTGATAATTAACTAAGGTTTCAGATATCTGGATGAAGATTTAAATTCTCTGGATTCTTTTTGACTCTTCTTTTAGTTAATTTTTTTCCCCCTCTAATTAAATTTAGCTTAATTTTCTCTTTCCTTCCTTTTTCCTGCGGCGTTACAAAAAGGGGGGGGGGGGGGGGTAGGGTGAAAATCATAAAAATGGTGTCTGACATTAACTTTTGGCTCTTGATTGTGTGCTTATTTGTATGAATTTTCAATCATATCGGATATCTAATAAAAAAATTAAAAAAAATTAATGGTTGTACACATAAAATGAGCATTTGTACAGTACGCATTTTAAAAGCAATGATTTCATTGTAAGCGTATGATAGGATAGTAGCAATGCTAACCGAATGAATTACGAAAATTACATTTATGAAATGGCTCTTCGTTACAGAAGAAAAAGTTGAGACCATCCCATTGCAGAATATACAAACTGTTTCGGTTTTGGTATGCATATTAGGACAATATTAATCCTAGGAAGTATTCTAAGAACAGTTCTACTTTAAGCAAATTACTTTGTGCCCCAATTTTTTTTTCCATTTTAGAAAAAAGTCAAATCAAATTGTAGAAAAATAGAGTTCCAAAATTAGAAGTTTTGTTTTGAAAAAGCGAAGGTTGAATTTCAGATTTCAAGGAACGCTGGGTGCTAACTTCAAAAGTTATTCTCGGTGTCAAGAGAAAACATTAAGTCGTCTAGGCAGGCAAAGAAATAGTCTACCACAGTAGATGAAATTTGAACCACTTCATTAAGAAGGTCAATTGTACACAGATGTGAAACATAGACGTCGGTGTCAGTCGCATTCGCAATGTTCGCAGCAGATGGTACCCGTGTGCCTGTTCCTCGTATCTCACCTCCAGCTGGATTTGCCATTGAGATCTCAATGAATGCTGTCATCAGGATTGGTAGCCATTGGTGGCAACACAATACATGAGTCGTTACTGGACCCAGTAATGAGTCAACATTCGTTCGATGGAAGTGTTAGACAGATATCTAACACTCCTTCCTCTCCACACAGCAGGCATCGTAGAACAGGTAAGATGCAACCTTGCCAAATTGGTCTGAATGACCGGAACCATGTGGTATTCAGATCTCTCAAACGAGCCAAGCTAAGGATCTGTGTAATGCGTTCACGATACTGCATGGCCAGAAGAGCATTCTCCATGGTAATTTGGGTGTCGCTGGTGGCCGGACTTGCCATAATGGAGCAGGAGGAATAAAAATAGGATCCCTGCTACGAGTCCCAAGATGAGGCAGGCCGCCGAACACAGAGTGCACAAAGTTAGGAAAAATGGCCAGGACTGCTTCAAAGGGTGCCAACAGTCCCGAAAATATACTCTTAAATACATGTACAATACTGCTGGTATCAAACTTGTTTAAGATACAACCTAACATTTCTGCGAAATGTATTGGGCAGTTTGTTGATAATAATGCATGCATCTCTGCAGAGGACCTTGCAACTTGCAGATCATACGTCTCTCTGGACGAGGTCGGGGGCACAGTTTTTTGTAAAAGAATGGCTTTCATTCTGCTTAAAGTATCAATTCATATAGAAGAGATGTTCAGTGAAGGTCATAGTGGTGACTCCCCGTCTGTTTTAGTTTTTGGAAACAATACTTGCATACAACAAGTGACCCTGGCTGACACTAACGAGATAGGCTGTCCCTGGCATCATTCAACAACAGCTGTGATCATTCAGCATTATGTAGCTTCCATTGGAAAGCTGCCTAAAATTTGGATCTATCACTGCTGCCGGGGAACCCTGCAGGTGGCATGATAAGTTGTTTGTCGAACCCTCACAGGCTCCATGTAAATTAATGCCTTGACACAGAAGTGTACCACTTAATGTGGTTTACAGTTTCTCCCAATAAGAAATACCTCCTTTTTTCACTCCAACACTTGTGTGTGTATGGAAAATCCCAGGCCGACTTTATGTATTCCTTACCCAACCTTTCATACAGGCCTGCTGGTATGTGTTTTAAGCAATATTGAAACTGGAAAATTTTCACTGGTATTGTGATGGTGCCATGTATTATCCATTCAACTGATGGCTTCTCAGAAACGGTCAATGGTAATCTCCAGTTTTTCTATGCTCAGCACCGTATAGTCTGCTCCCCTCTGTGCCAAAGAGATGTGTTTATCTGTAAGGTTAAATACAGAAAACAATGACGTGGTGTTGATTAGATGCCAAGGCACATAGCCAGAACAAAGATTTTGTAACGTCCAGCCTAGCAGCATTATAGAACGTAATTGAGACTGGCCATGTTGTAACATTAGCAAGTCCTGTTCCATTAGGTCTATGGCAGAGGATACAATGCTGTCCAGAGAATACATTCTGGACGACAGTTGTTTACCCATTGTCAACTACAGAGAGTGCTTTCTCTAAATTAATACAATCCATTTCTCGTATTCGTTCAGCTGTTTCCATTTGCGTGACTTTCCATGCTTCATTGTAAGCAGTGTATATACCAGCGGATATAAAACCATTATGACGTGGTTTATGAGGCCCTTGTAAGAAGTCTCCCAAATCAACGCCATCTTTAAGTAAAGTTAAGTGTTGTTTTATTTCTGGGAGTGTGGATTTCTGTAGCCACTCAAGGCATAGTTTTCCTACACTGTAAGATATTATCCCTGGATGTTGTCTCTGGACATATCTTGGATCTGGCCGAGTTACAGTAAACCCATGTGTCTTGCTCAGGAATCTATCTCGACAGTTATTCGTGCCTGTGGGTCAGATTAACCATTTTTTCCAATCAGGATTTGTTCTGTTTTGTTGCAAAATATAATTTACGTCTACCTCCTCATCTGTAGTTCTATTACTACCAGGTGTGGGCTTAGGTATGGCCGGTTTGTTTAAATCTTATCTTAGCCAAGACAAGATGTCTGTTGAACAGTTTCATTTAAAAACATTATTTGTTCTGGGATGATGCAGGCTCTGAACAATGCTCCTAAACCTTGTACCTGCCAGTCTTTTGTGCCCCAAACTGTTTTTGTCTCAATGTTGTCTTTCCAAAAGTCAACGCCTAATGTGGACAATTGAGCATAAAAGGCAGCAGAATAAATCTGTTTAGTGTTTGTCAACATGCTTTTCATGCCTGGCTTAATATTTTTGAAGTAAAAGCTTTCTGGGTTTGTGACATTAAAATCTGTAAAATATGGGAATTTTCTGTAGAATGTTTTAGAACTACCTTTTGGAGGTGTTCGACAATGTTCCCATTGATTATAAGTTAAAACATTTGTAGGGTTTGCGGATGTATGCAAATAATGATGACCAAAATGATTAAAACAATACATTTATTCATAATTTGATGAACCTTTTAAGTATTCATGTTTTGCAAATTTTGCTGACATTTCCAAGTCTGTCATCATGTTATTAACAGTCACAAAGTGCCAATCATCAGAAAATGTACTAGGTGAAACAAAATCACTCAAGGAAACCTTAAATTGAAGTGGAATCTTCAATCAGTTTTATCCCATGCTATTCCCCCAGGTAGAGGAACCGCTGTGATGTTCACTGATGACAGATCTCGTTCACGATGAGATGATTTGTGTGGTTTCAGGAGCAGGTTGATATTCTTACTTGCTGTGTCCATTTTAATAGGTTTTCCATCTATCAGCTTTCCCAAACTTAAAACGAGAATGAGCCATAGTAGGAGATAAAATACACCTAATCCAATCCAAAATTCAACCCATGGTGAAACCAGATATGTATTTGTAAGCTCTTGACCAAGTTCCGTTAATTGTTCCTTGAAAATTTTGTTTTTTGGCACGGTTTCAGGTTCACTGGGATCCTCAGAAAAGGTATCGAAGTTGATGAAATAGCCAGAGGCAGTTCTGCCAATAGTTTGTATTGCATACAGATTATTTGAAATCGCTGGAGCTGCTTGGTCCCTTGACATGTTAGTATAGTTAGATGCTACATCATTGTAGATGGGAGTTTCTTGGCGAACTGTTATTTGGGTTTCAAGAGGCACAAGTTCCATGGCTTTATTGCATGGTGCTTTTCTCACTGCAGAATCTTCAATCGTGATGAGTCTTTCAGTTTGAACCTCTTGGATAGTAGCAAGATTTGGTCGTCTGCTACTTCATGGGAGTCTACTGGGCCTACTACTTATTTTACCAGGTCAATTGATACAGACCGGTCTGCTTTCTTCCAGCAAGGGGCGGCAGTAACACTGTTCTTGATCCGTGGACTGCTAGTACAGGTACTGGTTTTCTGTAAGAAGGCCCAAATTCCTTCTTATCCGCTATTTTTTCTCTGACCAGATCCCCAATCTTTGGAACCCAGACAGGTCTTGGTGGGACAGGTGGTTTTTCTTCAGTGGTCGTTGGCTTTTGGATGGTGTTGCTTAGACGACTTCGTTTGATTTAAGTCTTGTAAAACAGCCAAACTATCTTTGATATCAAAGGGTTTTTGTTCTACCACTGAAGTATGACGATCGTCAACCATCATTCTAGTACCATAAAAGATTTCATATGGAGTGATTCCACCCAGGGAATTACTTGGCAGGTTATGAAGACTACGTTGGACACTTATTAGATGTTAAACCCACCCGTACCTAATAACCCAGCTGTTATTGATTGCTTTATGTCTGTTATTTCTTTCCACTACCGCATTTCCCTCAGGATGGAATGGACTTTAGTACCGCAATGCAACGCCCAAGCTGGCCATGGCTTCTTTGTAAGCTCGAGAGCTAAACGCAGGGCCCTGGTCAGAATGTAGCGTGCCTATTGCATATGTGCCGATAAAGACTCGCAAATCTTTTATATCAGTTCGGGTGTCAGCCGAGCGCTGAGGCCACATCCAAATGAATCTTGTACTGGTATTTGTGGGACCGCTTCTGTCCATAGGGACGTTTGAGCGTGGATAGTCTAATGTGATCAAACAATGGAGACTGTACCGGGCTGGCTACACTGTAGTCAGGAATTTGGTGGTGCTCCAAGCTGTGATCTCTGAAACAGGCATCGCAATTAATCCCAAATTCCACCAGTACATCTCTTACTTCTAGTAGAGATTTTGAGATCCCTTGATGTATCAGACCCTCTCCCATATGTGCTTCTTGAATCAAAGCACCTCTCCGATTCCTGTTTGGAATTACCCTATCCCCCACTCCAGGGATTCGAGCAAAAGGAACAGAGTTTGCATCAATTATGTATGTATACTCGAGTGGATAGTTTAGAGGTAACGCAGATCCGCAGCCTTTGCTTGTGGCATTGACAGCTAGCATATTTTCTCTGTCTATTTGTGTTCTTGAACGAGTGATTGCAGCCAATGAATTCCCTTCAACATGAACGCCATCACACTGATGACTCAGTGTATGGATCGCATGAGTCTTTTGTAGTTCTGTAAAAGAACTACTTGTTCCCAAAGCATTTTATGCTTGATTGTACCACCTTGTGTGTCTTTAAAACCATTTTGAATCCAGTTCTGCAGATATTCTTTGCAAGACTGGACGCAGTAATACGAATCGCACACTAGGAGTGTGGGGAATTCACGATCGGTATTTTCAAGCGCCATCTTGAAAGTCTGTAGTTCAGCTAGCTGAGCTGTACAGTCTCCGAGAGATTGAGCTTTTGTGACCATAGGTCTAAATTTACCATCGCGCCAGCGACCTTTAACAATCGCACACGCAGCACTATAAGCTGGTTTACCCCCAATTGCGGGCTGTGCATATCAGTCTGTATATATTATACAGCCGTAATGTTCTAGAGGCAGAGGACATTCTTGTTCATATTGGAGAAATTCTTGTGTCTTCAATTAAGGGTCAAAAACGTATTCAACGTCTGTTGCAGCAAGAGAATTGACCCATTGTATCCATCTCGGATGTAGAGCTTTTGCATATGGAATGCTTGCCTTTGTCACTGCCTCTAAGAAAGGGACAGGAGTAACGACTAATGCATTTACCCTACGCGAGGGCTCTTTCTTTTGCTACCGCAGTCTGAACCGCTGTCAGAATGTTTCCTGTTGAAGTGAATTTCATTTCAGCTTGTGTGTACAAGTGTGATTTGTAAGCTATTGGTATCTTTTCACCTTCATTAAAGGTTAGGTATGTGAATCCGCATCTCCATGGGATGATTCGGATTACAAGGTTGCGTTTGTTTACACAAGTCTGTAAATGGGTTGTTGCTAACATGTCTGTTTGCACTGAACGCAAAATTTCTGTGTGTTTTTGAGTCCAATTAGTAGGTTTGAAATCTGGTTTGATTAATTCGTAGAGAGGTTTTAACCTTTTGGCGTAATTTAGAATGCGAGTTCTTCCGAAATTCAGGAATCCTAGAATTGACTAAGATTTTCAGCGTTATTGGAGGTTGGAGCAGCGCACATTTCTCTAAAAAGTTTTCTGCCAGGCTTTTGCCTTCACTTGAAAGTTCGTATCCTAAGAATAGGCCATTAAGGTGGGCAATTCTTGATTTTTTAAAATTGAATTTGTACCCTTCAGAGGCGAATCCAAGTATTATTGTGTTCACCCTGGTCAAGTGCCTGTCCAAATCATCATCTGTAAGATAGATGTCATCGACATAAGATAATGCCTCATCATCGTACATTTGTAGTAACTCTGTTACTCTGGCTGAAAATAACCCTGGACTGTTCCTGAATCCCTGGGGAGACCACAAAAGTGTTGTTGTGTCCCCATTATTGAAAAAGCAGTCAAGTACCTGCTTTCAGGTGCAATGTTTTGACAGAAGAAACCGTTTGAAATATCTAATGTCGTTTTATATTTTTTGCACACAATATTATTCATCAGTGCTGCACTGTGTGCATTTTGTTCTGCAAAGGTTTTGCAACAGGAATTTAAATGTCTGTAGCCCAAAACTAGACAATATGTATTGTGTGGTTTGGAGACAGGAAACAAAGGATTGTTCATGGACGAGGTGCAGGTTTCAATCACCTCTTGGTATTCAAGTTGATCTAGGATCTCGCCGACCTGTTTTTTTTATTCTTGTTTAGCTGTATACTGCTTCTGAGCAGTTGGTTGATTTTTCAACTGGATTTCGTAGTGAGGAGAATCCTCATCCCATCCCACATGATTTTTATATAATGCTGGAGACTGGGCCTCAGCCCATTTTCTGGCATTGGTATATTTTTTAGGGCTCGGGCCTACGTCACACTGCTTAGCAGTGTGGGCGGAGCCCAAGAGTCCTTTTGTTAGCGTCTCCGAAAATCTACATAACAAATTCCAGGCAGCTCGTGATTTTTCGTCTTTTTTTGGTAGCTGCATTTCGATTGGCCTTCTCGTGCGTGTGTTTTCGGAAGAGAGCAAGCAATAGGCGGTAGTGTAGCTCCGCCTATGGGATATTGTGTGCGGTCACGCGCACCAGAAGGCCATATTTCTTCAATTATCGCAGCTTGACGGCCGTGGTAATTCAAAAGATGTTAGCAGTGGCGCGCAGGCGCACACCACTGCTCGTTTCAGAAGGACTGGTTTCTGCTTCCTTTCATGTGTCAGTGCGACGGCCGCGATATAGTCTATGTTCTGCTTGTTTAAACAGTCCGACCCTGAAAGTTTTCCAAATATGTGTCTCGGGTCATTATTTCAATCCTACTAGACCCATCCATGCTGTATATATAGTATATATGTTACTAAACGTTGTGAGGCACATCGACAGTGCACTCAGCGCTACAACGTCCAAAGAGCACGCACGGAATCTGTTTATCCGGCACGTTTCTATCAGACTGCAGCTCAAAGCACATTTCCTGATGAGGAATCATTTCTACTGCAATTCTATGACCATTTCCTTCGAGTCCTTTAAAAACGCCTTCCCAGTCCTCCCCTTTGAAAACAAATACAGCCGCGAGAGAGGAAATGGCCACATAGATATGGAAAGCGCGCGCACAGTGCATTTTCTCATCTAAATGCTTAAACATCTTGTGCTGTTCTTCGCAACAATTCGATTGCGCTAACGGGATCCGGACGTCCAACGGTCGTGCGCAGCACTAGCGAGGTAGTGCACGAGACGACCGTTGGACGTTCGCAGCACTGAACGGGTTAATATAGGGTATCTTGTTTCTATGCGTAGACTGAATAAAAGTGAAGAACACTGCACATGTACATTTCAGGAGCCAAAGATCAGGACTAAGTGACAGTGGAGAATATTGCATGTGTAAATATCTGGAACCGCTGAACAGGACAATTTGTGTCATGAATTAATGTTTATTTTGTATCAGACCATTTCATTTCTTAGTTTCAGGACATTCCGTGAGAAGACATCGGCCGCCGCAATGCAATAAAAACAACCACGCTCTCTTTTCATACGCAGATTATTCCCGGTGAAGCAGAGACGGAGGTTCCGATTTCTTGCTGGTATTTAGCGCGTTCGGGGTTCCGAGAGCTCAGAGAGTTTTCCTGTGTATCAGGGCAGGAAGCCCTGGATCTTTGTTGCAGTTCACTAATTCCTCGAGATTTGCCTGTAAACCTTCGTTTTATGTTTTCAGCAGTACAGGTAGGACAGTTATTTACAAACTATTGATACAAGGTAACAATGATATAACTATGGGAAAACGAGTGTGCAGAGATGACAGTTACTAATCGTGTTTCTTAACTCTATCAGGATATTATTGAGAACTGATCATTTAAGTCCTGAGAATTTGGTGAATATGAGAACATTGAATTTGTGTGACATTCTTGAAGTTAATTTTTGGAGAAATTTTGAACATATTGTGAACTGGACATTGTTTGAATCAGAACTTTACTGAAAAGTATTGAGAACATATATAATTTTCCTCAAAAATATAATTGATCTTCAGTTGTTTACTCTACAAGAACACTAATAGAGAACTTTATTTGTGGAATCACATTTTCTTGTGCAGGTTATTTGAGAGTAGGACAATCATTATTTTGATCTCTTTAGTAAAAGATTACTCATAGGTATAAGTCTGACTATGTTACTCTCTATTTTAGGTCTCCCTCCCGTAGCACCCTCCCTAATTTCCCTTCCCCTCATCTGGCCATTCTGATACTCTGTGCGTATAATATCAGAGTCGGAGCTGCCAGAAGGAGGGCCTCTTGAGGGTAATGCTCCTGAGGAACATTGTGGATCGCGACAACCACCAACATAGTTGTTCACTCCCGAAGGGGCTTACAGATGGAAACGGATGCATTTTGGGCTAGCTTTGGCAGCAGCCGTTTTCCAGAGAGCTATGCGCCATTTCCTAAAAGACACCACAAATGTGAAATATTTTCAAGACCATATATTGGTGTTTGGGGATTATGAAAAAGAACATGACAATAGATTGAGGTGAGTGTAGAAAATTTGCAAGAGTGTGGTTCAACTATTAAGAAGTGCAAGTTTAAGGTGGAAGGTGTAGAATATTTGGGACATTTGATCAGTAGAGAGGCAATATCTCCCAAAATAAAATTGGTGTGTGCTATTGAGGAAGCTCCGTCTCTAACTTGGGGCTGACAGAATATTATTCCCGTTTGGTACCCATGTTTGCAGATAAGACTAAAAATTTGCAGTCTCATGGTAAAAAATGCAAAGTTTATTATGCGTAAAAATTGTGAGAGTTTAAAAACTTTAAAATTAGCACTGCCACTGTGCAAGCACTTAAAACATTTGACACAAAAAATTCAATTATAGTAAACACTGATGTTAGCCAGGTGGGTGTGGTGTTATTGCAAAGGAGAAATGGTGTGGATGTTGCCATTGAATATGCCTTGAGACCATTAAGGGATTCCGAGACATATTATTCCACCTCAGAGAACGGTAGGCTGTGTGGTGGAGAGTAAATAATTTCAGAACATGTGCAGGGTACCAATTTCACACCCAGGACTGACCATTGCCCCTGATAGAGGTATTCACAGCAAGTGGGGGAACGAGAGCATCTCCTAAAAGTGCGTGATAGTCTGTGAGACTGTTGGAATACAATTTCTGTGTGGAAAAATGTCACTGGGAAAAAAATGTATTAGCAGACTGTTCGTCCCGATTCCCCTCAGGTGTTGTAACGGTTGTTTTGAGTGAGGAAGATGAATGGTTGATGGCTAGTGTGAGGGTAATTACGGAGGTCAAGATATCACGAGTGGTATCAAAGAAGACAAAAATTTCAGTGAAATAAGAAAATATTTGCGTGAAGTATGGTCGACCAAAGAGTGTTTCTTCATATGCCAAGTATTTCCGACAGATTGGTCAGGAGTGGTCAGTGGTGAATTAAGTACTGATGAGAGGAAATTTACTAGTAGTACCTTGTTGTTTAAGGGAGCGTATAGTTAAACTGGCACATGAGGGAGACATTGGAATAAGTGCAACAAAGAGAAGACTAAGGGAAGAGTACCAGTGGCCTGGATTAGATAAAGATTAAAGGAATTTTAGAGAATGTGTATTATGAGCTTGGAGTGATAAGTCACAAAAATAGTTAACTATCCTCCAGTAGACACTGATCAATCAGATGGATCTTGGAAGAAAATAGCGATTGATATCACTAGTCCTTTACATGTCATGGGAAGTTGCCCCAAGTAGGTCATAGTAGTGGCAGATTACTTTTCATGATGGCTGAAGATAAAATTTACAGAGTTAGTGACTTGGGAAAAAGTATTTGTGTTTTTCAAGAGTTGTTCAAGAGGGAAGGAGTGGCAGAAATTGTTGTCCAGTTTGTATCTCAGAGACTGAAATACTTTCTGCTGGAGTATGGCATAGAGCACGTTTGTTCACTGGTGTATTATCCCCAAAGCAACATTCTTGAAGAAAGGTGGAATAGGACATTAAAGGACGGTATGCAGCTGGCTTTGTCTGGAGGAGATGATTGGAGAGAGGCAATGAGAAAGTTGTTGGTGTTATCCCACACCTCAATGTGTGACCAAAAAGTCGCCTTTTAAGGCAATGAGAAGTCAGAAGTCCAGGGCTTTAATATCAAGGGAGGGGAAAGCAGCAGGATAGTGAATGTGGTAAGGATGGCGTTTGTGATCAGTGATCTGGTGAGTGTGCAGAAGGGGCACATGGTAAGAAAAGGTCAATCTAAGAATTCCGAACCTCTTCACGTGGGTCCTGTGCTCTCCATGCTACTTGAGTCAACCTATCCTGGCTGATGAGGGCTGAAAGCCCGAAACGGGTCCTAGGATGCTAGTTTCCAGTCCAGGGAGGACTTGGCCTGGCAGTTCGGGCTGGACTGTTCCCATTGAGCACAGGGTCAAGACTGATTTGCATATGGCTGGGTCTAAACTGGAAAGGCATGGTGAGGGAAAAAAAACGATGGATTAAGGCCCAGATCTCTGTACTGGGGCAAATGTATGACATTTCTGCATTCTGTCCATCAATTGTTCTTTGTGAATTTGTCACCCCGAGTGGAACGGGTATGCCCAGACTGGGTCCCATGATCTCCATGCCACTGGACTGAAGCTATCCTGGCTGATGAGGGCTGAAAGCCTGAAACCGGTTCTAGGATGCCGGTTTCCAGTCCAAGGAGGACCTGGCCTGGTAGTTCGGGCTGGACTGTTCCCATTGGGTGCAGGGTCAAGACTGATTTGCATATGGCTGGGTCCAAACTCGAAGGGCATGGTGAACAAAAAATGATGGATTTAGGCCCAGATCTCCGTACTGGGGTGAATGTATGACATTGTTCTGCATTCTGGCCATCAACTGTTCTTTATGAATTCTCACCTTATAGCCCCACAGTGCAGTCACCAGTTCTGAGAGCTCCTCTCACTGTCTAGCATACATCCTGACTCGAGACAGACTGACTTAAAAAGCATCTCATTGAGTGAGTGTAAATAGCCGGCTGAGCCAGTTAATGTGTGACAGTCACTTTCTCACAAACGACATCAGCAGCTGACTTTATTTTTCCCTGATCCCACCTAGTTGCAGCAGTTAAAAGTAGTGTTGTGCCTCTGACTTTACAAGGGCACTAGGTCAGTGCCCTTTCATTTCTGGGGCTTTGCAGCAGTTAACTTATTAGACTTCCTCGATGCTCAAATGGCTGTTTTTCTGATATTTATAGAATTTCCTAGTCTTCATTGCCTAATTTTGCTCACGAGAAAGTGTCACTCAGTCATTGAAATGTCACACAATTACACTGAAATTATGAACATTTCACTCATCACAAACTCAAACCTTGGCAGCTCTGGGATGCGTTGCTAGACTGATATCTTGAAACTACAGCAGAATAAGCACTCGCCTACCAAGCTTGCAGTTATTTTTATACTTTTTCTCATTTCTTTTTTTAAAGCAGAGCAGTAATATAATCTTTTCTTTTCGATATGTCCTAGAGCCAACATTGACCGCAAAACAATTCGTAAAGCAAATTTCAATTTAAAACATTTACCTCTTTGGATAAGCGTGTAAACAAATCTCCTCCTCTGAGAAAGTCCAATATAAGGTACAGCTTACCCTCAGTCTGAAAAGCTGAAAGAATCATACAACAAAGTTATCCAAATTGAACAAACCAACCCAACGCTCAGTAACACAGCTTTAAATTAGCTACACCATTCAGTAAAATGGTAAATATTCACAAGGCTCTGTCTTGCCTCCAACGCATCGCATATGAAGAACTTCTTTTAATGAATATTGCATTAAGACAGACTCTGAATTTATAAATGAGAGCATCTAGAAGCAAGATGATACTCCAACAAGCCAGAATTTGTAAACTAACCACAAAAAAGCACTTTACAGTCTTGCTCCATTCTAAATAACTGTGAAACAATGATCAGACAAGGCCCCATAACATGGTTAGCAAGGCAAGATGGTGTTCATATGCATCAAGTCACTATAATAAGCAAATAATTGGTAAGTCTTACATCTCGCTCATTCATATTTAAATGTACAAGAACATATTGCTAAACAGAAGAGGGCTCTGAAGTGGTTCTAGCCTGCTTAAAACCCGGGTACAAAATACTGCCTTACTCTTAGTTTCTACTAGACAAGCTACAAAAACCAAGTCACAGAATCAAGTTACTATATGCTCTGGCCACAATGATGGAAGTGTCAAACGCAGACAAAATATACAAATTAAGTAAACTGATAACCATTAAGGACTTTCATTCATTTTCTGTTGTTCAGACTCGCAGCTTAATGGCCACCGTCAATAAAACACATGGAAATATTGGGCAAGAAAAGAGAAACATCCTGCTCCACCAGATGTGCTGCATCAAATTCCAGAACGGTCTCTTCAATGCTATGAGTCCTGCAATGAACCTTCATCTCACACTATTCAACTGACAGCATGAGTAGCACTGAGTAAAGTTGTTAATCAATGAAACAGCAAGGATGTTTTCCTTTAGAAGCTCTTTGGATGCTTTTCCTCTGAGTAACTTAAGAGCAATCAATATGAGTCAAAGTCTTAACAGTGACAGAGTATGCATTCCACAGCAGGATTTTGAAGTATGCTTTTTGAATAGGTTTGAAAGGATGCCCTGAGCGGCGATTGCAACAATGGGAAAGCCTTTCGCTATAAGTTGAGAAAAAGTGAGTATGCATCAGATTTATGTCAAAGTATTAGAATGATTTAATGATGCATTCTAATGGAGCTCTATCACAAGCTGGAAATAGTTAAGTGTTGTGGATAAGACAGGCATTTGTGAAGTATAGAGAAAAACTTGTGAAGATCCTGTGGAGGGCACCACACTTAGAACCTCTTCCATTTAGAATGGATCTCCTGGTTGTGGAGTACGGTTTGAATAGCCCCCACACACATACTAGTGAAATGTTGAAGTGCAGACTCAAGTGAAGTGAGGCTTGGTCATGGTGCAGGAATTGCCCTTCTCCTGTGGAAAGAAAGTCTGCGTGGTTGCAGAGAGTAATTTGTGATTTGACCGGTGTAGTACATACATGTAAGAGCATTGTCGTAGTGAAGCCAGGGCTACTAGGGTGATTCGGCTTTGCTCTTGATCTTGCTGAAAACGCGGCATGTGGGGGGCGGGGCTGGAAGACACTATCAATACCGACTGAAAAATGTCCCAGGTTGAAGGTGTCTTCTTGCAATGAACGTGCATTATATACAGGCTATCCTGTTTTAGGTTTACACCTGTAATAACTGATAAAACCCCACCAAAAGGAAAATAGCCCTCACCAGTGTAAATATATAAACACCTTTATAACCACAAACTAAATACCAATAAAAGAAAGGGAAAGGTGAGTAAAAGTTATTTTTATTTCTTCCTGAAGGGGCCAATACAATGTAACTTTGTTATACAAGGCAGCAGCAAGTGAGACTGGGCTAACAATCTGCCCGAGTTGTTTAATTTAGGGATGTCACAAAAATATAGTTTTTCTTCCGGTTACTTTTTTCAGTTTTGTGGTCTATGGCCTAAAGACAAGGGCTTAGAAGCATGTTTTAGTTCTTATATAATAATGTTATATAGTTTAGATAATCAGGCAAAATCTAAATCATATTTGATATTTTGGCTAGGTTTGGTTCTTTCACTGACTGGTTCATAAGAATCTTTCCCAATATAAACCATCACATTTACTCACTGACAGAGCATGGGTGAAACCCTTTCTTACATCAGCCCCCTTTTCAACTGAGTCAGTATTAATAGTAGGTGACTTGCTAGACACCCCAGGCTTTAAACATTCAATGCAAGGTGTAATGACAGGTATATGTAAAAAGAGTGCGGTCACCAAGCATCTGGAATAGTGGTGTCTCACTGAGGTACTGCCCACAAGTTCTGGATCCCTTCCGTAAAAAGGTGATTTTCTCAGGACTTTGAAAAGTACTGCCTCAGTTTTGACAACTTCAATAGTTGAGGGCATATGTGCCCAGTTCAATTCTTATGTTGCAGAACCTGTCCCGAAAATAGTAATCTTCAGGTGCAGTAGTTTTGGCATGGAAAGCTATGTCAGAGGCCAGAGTTAGCAAATTATGTACTGGATGTTTTGGCGTTGTCTGTCTCAAGTGGCAATGTTGAAAGGACCTTTTCACAGATAAAACTTAACACGGGAAGGAAAGAGTGAGCGCACATGACCAAAGACTCATTAAATAAGTATTGTATGGTGTACTACAATAAGGTTGAATGGTAACATTTTATTTGGACCTCATATACAGTGTACACACACTATCTATATAAAATTATAGAGAGCAACCCTTCGACCACAATGGATCAGGGTAAATGAAAATATAAAAACAGAAAAGTTCCCTTGGTTGAATCTAAATTACTTCTCTCCGCTGCAGATTCAGCTATACTCTCTCATACACTTAACTCTCTCTAGTCAAGGACTACCCTCAATCATACTGCATATTTATCAGAACCCCATACATAAGTAGAACCACAAAGGCACTTCATCTAGAAATTATTCAAACATTACGATGCCAAGGCGTATATTACATTTAGTGTTTATTATTTTTTTTATACATTCTCAGTGATATATTTTAAAATTCCTGCATATACCAATCATGTGCACATACCTTACTTGCAAGGTTATAAGTTCTTATCTCAATGCACAAAATATCATATGAAGAGACAAATATAATAAAAACATATACACAAATTAATAAAATCACAGAGGTCTGTAAAGTCGACGCATTTCGGTGGATCCTGCTTGTACCACCTTCCTCAGGACGATTAAAACCACTGAATTCTTTATGTGCTCCAGCACTTTCCCCGATCTTTACTTCATTTTTTACTTCTAAGGAATCAGGAACAGCTTATTTGTTATTCCTTCCTATAATTGAATATTTCAGGGTGTTGAGTTCATTATCACTCATAGGATATATTATTGAGAGCCACGTATCTTTATTTGGAGTATGTTTTTCTAGGACGATTACACCCGTTTATATATGGTGTGATTCCTTGTTTTTAGTATTTATGCACAGTCGCGGTATGGCATTAATTCCACCTTCCTTACAACAGCATTGGGGTTAATCAATTGTCCCAGGGTAGTAATTCTCGTGCAGACGTTTTGGCGCTAATCTTGTCGGCAAAATAACCAGATAAATCCGGTTATTTTGGAGACAAGTTTAGCGCAAACAAGGCTGGGACCGTGCATCAATACTAAAAACAAGAAATCACACCATATATAAACGGGTGTAATTGTCCTAGAGAAACATACGCCAAATAAAGATACGTGGCTCTCGATAATATATCCTATGAGTGATAATGAACTCAACACCCTTAATTATTCAATTATAGGAAGGAATAACAAATAAGCTGTTCCTAATTCCTTCGAAGTAAAGATCAGGGAAAGTGCTGGAGCACAAAGAATTCTGTGGTTTTAATCGTCCTGAAGAAGGCAGCACAAGCAGGATCCACCGAAACGCGTCGACTTTGCAAACCTCTGTGATTATTAAATTTGTGTATGTTTTTATTATATTTGTCTCTTCATATGATGTTTTGTGCATTGAGATAAGAACTTCTAACCTTGCAAGTAAGGTATGTGCATGATTGGTATATGCAGGAATTTTAAAATATATCAGACAGAATTTATTTAAAAAAATTAATAAACACCAAATGTAATATACGCCTTGGCATCGTAATGTTTGAATAATTTCTAGATTGTTAAGTGCCTTTTTGTTTCTACTTATGTATGGGGTTCCGATTAATATGCAGTATGATTGAGGCTAGTCCTTAAACTAGAGAGAGTTAAGTGTATGAGAGAGTATAGCTGAATCTGCAGCGGAGATAAGTGATTTAGATTCAACCAAGGGAACTTTTCTGTTTTTACATCGCACACTATCTATACACATGCACTATCAGTGCAGAAAGCCGGCAATAATAAAAGCTTAAGATTCCATAAACACCGGAAAAACTTTGTTTTGATTGGTGCGAAAATGAGTAACCACCAATGATAACCACTGTTTTTTAAGGTATTGAAAACACTGAAAAAAAGCACCAGAATTGACCAAAAATATTAACTGAAAACAGGAAAGCCTAATTATGCAGAGCCAGTGTCTGTTTTCCCCAGCACTGGATACTTTCTGCATTAGGAGTTTAAATTCTTTTGGTGACAGTTCCAGACCATCTTGTGATCTGGCAAGTGCTCGGCAGAGGGAACAGGTCTGTCCATGTAGAACAGGAAGGTAGTAGTGCTGGATTATCCTCCCGTACGCTAAAATGTTTTTAATCGGAGGAAGAAAACTGTGGAGTCTCAGGTAGGTCACTCCTACTTCCAGTAAACTGTGGTGCAAAGGGTTGCCGTAAGACACCTACAGAGCTCTAGTTAACTCCTGAAAGAATGCTTACATGTAAGTTTCGATAGCCATAATTAACTGTGGTGCTGGTCCACTGAAGGGTAGACCCACTCTGATATTGCTTATCTGTTGCTATCAATGTGGCACATGCTTCAAAACTGGTGTTCGCTGCACAGTATCTTCCCTGAATCCTGATGCCAGTGGGGGTCAATTAGTTTCTGGACAGGGCACATGCATGGTTGTCAAAAGACCAAGCAGGATACAAGAGGAAAAGAGTATTATTATAGACTGGTACAAACAGACCGTGCAGTTTGTTCTCCTTTGAGAGTCTTCCATTGTGTATCTTCATTGACATATGATTCTTGAATGGGAAGCTACAGGTAATGTGTGTTGAATATCGCACCAGGGAATAGTAATAGAGTGGTTGGAGTTGGAGGATTAGCCTTGATTGAAGACCTAGTGTGTTGAACAGGTAAAGTTGTGGTGGACAGATTAGCTGTGTTGTGACAATTTGTTTATGGGCCTATGGGTGAGATATTTTGTGAAAATCCTAGGGGTGTACAAGCCAAAAAAGGAGGGCTTTGTCCTCAGTGTTGATTTGCCATCAAGAAGTGATACCTAGGATGGGTGGAAATAATGAAATATACATTCTGCAGAGCAGGAGCACCCTCACTCTCCCATCCTGCAAGCAGGTGGTGCAAGTCTGACAGGATCATTATTCTAAAGGATTGTTCATTCTGGAATTTGTTTAATAGAGGTCTAGGATTGGTCACTAATCCAGTTTTCTTTCTAACCAGGAAAATATGGAATAGAAACTTTGTCTCACACTCTTCAGCGCCATCCAACAATGCAGAGAGGATTTTCTGTTAGCACTCCTTGAGGTGCTGTTTTTTTTTTTTTACACAACTAGCTCGAACGGAGGTGGTTCTTGGAAAATTGAAGAGTTGAATAGCATGTGTGTATTGAATTAACTCAGAAATCGTGATGATATTCTTCCACTTTTAAAGATAACACAATGTTCTCATCCACATTGCCTTGTGAGGTGGTGTTGGCCAGTCGCTGTTAAAAGCCATGCTTGTTTGGTTCAGCTATCCCTTTGCTTGAGGGCTAGAACTACAGTATGATAATTAGAATTAAGAGGGGTTCTGGTAGCAAGCCAACTGTTATTGTGCATAGTAATTAAAGTAGATGGTTGAAAAAGAAAACCTGGAGGATGCGAAGGATTGCGCTGTTTTAGTGTTCAGTGCTCCAGGTTTATGTGCTTCTTCAATATGTTTGCCATAAAAGGCCTACTGAAACAGCAAACCTAAAATCTGACTTTGCAATTTGGGGAAGGTAAGGTGAATTGTCATGCCATATTTGCCCAACAGTACTGTTCCAAAAGTGGATAGTGCGTTTGTTGTTTTGAGTGGTCACAGGCATCAAGTTGACTCTTTCAATGCTTCTCCCATCCAAGTCTGAAGGGGCAGTGTTTCCTACATTGGTTTAATGCAGCTTCCAAAATACCACTCTGGTATTATTTATCCACTGAGGCATGGAGACGTCCTATTGGGCTCTTTTTACTTCTTGGGAAACTTAAGAAGAAATGGCAGGACACTGCCCAGTGTCTGCATCATGTGCTTTCCTTCCTGCTATACATGTTAGAGTTTTAGGGCAGCTGTAACTAACCAGTGAGGTTGCTCCTTAAACTCAGAATCATTTCTTCCCTTTGGTAGCCAGCAGGAGGATAACACTTTCTGAGGGTGTTCCCATTAGGCTGTAAAAATGTGCAATGTCATAAGGTGGAGAATCTGCCAGATGTGGGATTTTCTCCCTTTTAATGGGGTCACATACTCATTCATCCAGTGACAGTTCTTCTGAAACTTGGTCTTCTGGAACCTCCTATTCAATTTCTACCACTTTTACCTCCATGTCTGCTTCAGCTTGCGGAGGGGCAAGAAGCTCTTGTGTGGACAGTTTAGTCAGGACTACTAGTGCTTGGGGTATGATTTGGGGAGAGAGGTGGAAGAGGTAATACAAGCGTGTTTGCACCCTTTATTCTGGTATACATGTTGCTCATAATCATTAGCAATGATAAGAAGTCTGTTCAGTACTGCATGTTGGCTTTTCTTATGGTTGTTAATCATAAGTTTAATACTTGTGGATCCAATGCAGCACTGCTAGGACAACTGTGCATCTTCAACATGAACACAGTGAAAAAAACAACCTAGGCGGTAACAAAGGATTGCCCACACAGTGGTGGTAGGACAGGAACCAAGACTGAACAGCTTCCAGTAATCAACTTAATTTTATTAAACAATATATTTTATAATTCATAAAACAAACATTAGAAATGTACATCATGTAAAAGACAGACAAAAGAATTTTTTTTTTAAATACTTTATAAAGTTAAAAACAAAACGCGTTTCTAGATGACTTTAGAAATTAGAACATCACCATAGGTTAAATAATACAACACTTATAAATTCTTTAGCAGTGAGCTTTGTGTAGACGCGCGTTTCGGCGGCCAGCACCTTTCTCAAGACAGAACTCAGTATTCTGTAAATTAAAAGTACAATTTAGTATTCAAGTTACAAAATCCTATTAATACAATGATAAAGAATAAGGCATTGAACATAATTAAACCAAAGTTTAAATAAAAAAACACATTATGCAAAAATTGCATCATAATTTAAAAATATTAAGAACTAGAAAAATAATTAAATAAAAAGGAAGCTATGCAGAATAGCTAAGTCCTATATTTAAAGCAATCAGAAACCCAATTGAATGGAGGGAAGGATAGTAGGCCTCTACTTCGAGCCCAAGGATTGGCTCAAATTGACTTGAGATGAATGATCGATTTGTGATAAGTAATCAAATGAAGGATAAGTAACCACAGAATTGTATGTGACCTATCCTTGACTGGATAATAGATGACAAGGGACGAGAAGAACAGGAAACACATGAATTTAGAAAGAAGGTGATATAAAAGTAATAGAGCCCAGATAAACTATAAGTAATTAATATAGGATAGGACAAAGATGCAATGATAGGGATGATACCATGATTAGCAGTGTTGTAGATGGACTACCATTCTCAGCATTTGAAGTTGTTTTCCTGTATTAGATGCTCTGGGTTGTCATCCTTAACAAGCTCGATGATTTTACAACATCATGTTAGCTGAAATGGTTTGAAGATATAGGATATAGACTTTATAGCACGTTTATTCATAGTCAAATATGCCATTTATTTCTCCAGAATCTAGAACGTGCGAATTTCTTCATACTTAGTAGAAATTTTGAGAGACAAAATGATTTATAGCTAAGAAGTAGAAAAAAGGAGATGCCATAACATATATCCAGTGTTATATTTGCTCCTATTGTTATGCTTACCTATAGCCAGGTCAATACGATCGTGACAGGCCTTGCCAAAGGGGGTTTGAATATTGACCAGGCACTTGAAGATGGAGATTAACGTGTTAAGTCGTTGGGATTCTGCAATATATTACAAACTCAGAAATGGAACACTACAGCTCAACACGATTAATATCAAAATTTCAAGGGGGGCATACCTGAAGGAGAGCGTATTTTCTTATTTTAAGTGCAGATAGATGATTATCTTGAACGGTGTAAAAACAGTAATGTTGTCGAGTAGCCTACAAAAAATATGTAGTGCAGTATATATCTAATTCATAAATGGATTGAGTTGAGATTGCATACTTTAATTAGCTTAGCATATCGAGAATATACAAGGAACTGATTACCTGGTTAAAAACGTGTAATACCGCCGCCTCCACGGGATATTTTTAGATGTGTCTATTAAATTCGTAATAAAATCACCCTTGAGCTGCGGAGAAATGAAGGCAATCTTAGCCCTTCATTTAAAAACAAGACGCAGTTTATGCACAACTAACTGGAAAGAATTCTTACCGAAAGAATAAATATTTGTCCACCTGGAGCCTTTAATGACGGTTTGATGAAATAACTTTGCTGGTCAGGTGCTATAAATGTAGCCGTAAAATAAGGCTTCAATGTAAACTTGCTGATCTCTATATAGTTACTATCTTTTCAGCGCGATTCTAAAAGCGAAAAGATATTTAATCCTGCGTTAGTTTATTTTAGTAAAATAGCAGCATAATTACGGCTAACTTGCTCTACAAAGTACTATTCTCGTCTACATACCTTAAACCGAAGCCATGATGGGGCTTCAGCGTAGACTCGCCAGATTCTATAAAATGTCGAGGATTTTAAACATCAAGTCAAAACCTAAAATTAAAAAACGCTACGTTAGCGCTTGACCGGACAAAAGCTCTCTACCTATGTTGCACTCTAATCCTATCTTATCCACATACCTTTAATGTTGTTGGCTCTAGTTCGTGGAGGCGAACGGATGTCTTTAAGGAGTTCCCGTTATATAGTATAGAAAGTTTGCATTTCAAACGTCCTTTTATCTCGACAGGTGAAGATGATTAACATGGTCACCCGATTACGGTTGCCGAGTAGAGCGTGTAGAAAGACTATAAGCTACAGACAACTTGTAGCGACCTGAACTCGGGAAGAAATACATGTTCCGAATGCCGCATGGTTTAATTTAATTGACAACACATTTTCAACAAGTTAAATGTGGAAAAAATATAAGCCTTCCTATTTATGTAATTTTGGACGAATAACAATGAAATAGGAATAAATGGAAACGGAATTCCTATTTTCAGGGCGAGTAAACAGTGTGTACTGATACATTGCAGCTCTATCAGCACGTTCTTTTTTAAATAAACCTATATCTCTCTCTCTATCTCCATGTAAATATGTTCCAATTAATAAATGGAATACTCATGGATTAATAGTGATAAGAGATGCAACCAATCACATCAGAAATTACTGGACAACCTTTAGAAAAACGCCCTTATGAAATCGCGTTTTCCCAAGGGATTTCGCTATTTAATCCTTCACGAAATGTATTAAGTGAAAAAATCCAAAAGACTACACGTTTTTTTCTAATGGCTTCACCTCCTTTTTCATCTGGCAGATCGATTTTTTCAAGTATGCGCCATTTGAAAACATCTGGACAATGTCCATGGTCCAGAAAATGCTTTACTATAGGCGCAGTTGTCTTCTTAGTCCTGATCGCTGAACGATAGTCAATCGTGTCTGAATTGCACGTGCTGTCTCGCCTACATAGCCCAAGGAGCAGGGGCACTGCAGGAAATATACAACATTTGAGGTTTTACAGTTGTACATATTTTTGGCAATAGTTGTGTGTTTGTTCATTGTGAATGAAAGAGGCTCCTTCACTGATGTCAACACACGATTTGCAGCTTGAACATGGAAAAGTACCTTTAAGAGGTTGATTGCCTGTTATGGATTTTTGCACAAACCTTGTGGAGTCTGTTGGGCTTTTCAACCTTGAGCGAACAAGATAGTCTTTAATATTCTTGTTACGCCTGTGGGCAAAGAGGGGTTTCTCCAGTTTACAGGTGCCGTATGCTTTTTGAGAGTTAGGAGGAACTGCTCGAACCTCCAGGATTTCGACAAACAAGCAATTGAGATGAAAATGAAATTTTTAAATAGGGGTTACCCACACAGACTAGTGAGGGAATCATATAAAAGAGCACGCTATTATGACAGAGACTGCTTGCTAAGAAACAAACCAAAAGAAAATACCAATAAATTGGTTTGTGTTACTCGACACTCAACGGTAGATGCAAAAGTAAAACAGGTTATTAATTCTTCCTGGCATATCCTGAATAGCAACGGCACCTGTAAACTGGAGAAACCCCTCTTTGCCCACAGGCGTAACAAGAATATTAAAGACTATCTTGTTCGCTCAAGGTTGAAAGGCCCAACAGACTCCACAAGGTTTGTGCAAAAATCCATAACATGCAATCAACCTCTTAAAGGTACTTTTCCATGTTCAAGCTGCAAATCGTGTGTTAACATCAGTGAAGGAGCCTCTTTCATTCACAATGGACACACAACTATTGCCAAAAATATGTACAACTGTAAAACCTCAAATGTTGTATATTTCCTGCAGTGCCCCTGCTCCTTGGGCTATGTAGGCGAGACAGCACGTGCAATTCAGACACGATTGACTGAACATCGTTCAGCGATCAGGACTAAGAAGACAACTGCGCCTATAGTAAAGCATTTTCTGGACCATGGACATGGTCCAGATGATTTCAAATGGCGCATACTTGAAAAAATCGATCTGCCAGATGAAAAAGGAGGTGAAGCCATTAGAAAAAAACGTGAAGTCTTTTGGATTTTTTCACTTAATACATTTCGTGAGGGATTAAATAGCGAAATCCCTTGGGAGAACGCGATTACATAAGGGCGTTTTTCTACAGGTTGTCCAGTAATTTCTAATGCGATTGGTTGCATCTCTTATCACTATTAATCCATGAGTATTCCATTTATTAATTGGAACATATTTACATGGAGATAGAGAGAGAGAGAGAGAGAGAGATATAGGTTTATTTAAAAAAGAACGTGCTGATAGAGTTGCAATGTATCAGTACACACTCTGTTTACTCGCCCTGAAAATAGGAATTCCGTTTCCATTTATTCCTATTTCATTGTTATTCGTCCAAAATTACATAAATAGGAAGGCTTATATTTTTTCCACATTTAACTTGTTGAAAATGTGTCGTCAATTAAATTAAACCATGCAGCATTTGGAACATGTATTTCTTCCCGAGTTCAGGTCGCTACAAGTTGTCTGTAGCTTATAGTCTTTCTACACGCTCTACTCGGCAACCGTAATCAGGTGACCATGTTAATCATCTTCACCTGTCGAGATAAAAGGACGTTTGAAATGCAAACTTTCTATACTATATAACGGGAACTCCTTAAAGACATCCGTTCGCCTCCACGAACTAGAGCCAACAACATTAAAGGTATGTGGATAAGATAGGATTAGAGTGCAACATAGGTAGAGAGCTTTTGTCCTGTCAAGCGCTAACGTAGCGTTTTTTAATTTTTTAATTTTAGGTTTTGACTTGATGTTTAAAATCCTCGACATTTTATAGAATCTGGCGAGTCTACGCTGAAGCCCCATCATGGCTTCGATATAAGGTATGTAGACGAGAATAGTACTTTGTAGAGCAAGTTAGCCGTAATTATGCTGCTATTTTACTAAAATAAACTAATGCAGCATTAAATATCTTTTCGCTTTTAGAATCGCGCTGAAAAGATAGTAACTATATAGAGATCAGCAAGTTTACATTGAAGCCTTATTTTACGGCTACATTTATAGCACCTGACCAGCAAAGTTATTTCATCAAACCGTCATTAAAGGCTCCAGGTGGACAAATATTTATTCTTTCGGTAAGAATTCTTTCCAGCTAGTTGTGCATAAACTGCGTCTTGTTTTTAAATGAAGCGCTAAGATTGTGCCTTCATTTCTCTGCAGCTCAAGGGTGATTTTATTACGAATTTAATAGACACAACTAAAAATATCCCGTGGAGGCGGCGGTATTACACGTTTTTAACCAGGTAATCAGTTCCTTGTATATTCTCGATATGCTAAGCTAATTAAAGTATGCAATCTCAACTCAATCCATTTATGAATGATACTGCACTACATATTTTTTGTAGACTACTCGACAACATTACTGTTTTTACATCGTTCAAGATAATCATCTATCTGCACTTAGAATAAGAAAATATGCTCTCCTTCAGGTATGCCCCCATTGAAATTTTGATATTAATCGTGTTGAGCTGTAGTGTTCCATTTCTGAGTTTGTAATATATTGCAGAATCCCAACGACTTAACACGTTAATCTCCATCTTCAAGTGCCTGGTCAATATTCAAACCCCCTTTGGCAACGCCTGTCACGATCGTAGTGACCTGGCTATAGGCAAGCATGACAATAGGAGCAAATATAACACTGGATATATGTTATGGCATCTCCTTTTTTCTACTTCTTAGCTATAAATCATTTTGTCTCTCAAAATTTCTACTAAATATGAAGAAATTCGCACGTTCTAGATTCTGGAGAAATAAATGGCATATTTGACTATGAATAAACGTGCTATAAAGTCAATATCCTTGATCTTCAAACCATTTCAGCCAACATGATGTTGTAAAATCATCGAGCTTGTTAAGGATGACAACCCAGGGCATCTAATACAGGAAAACAACTTCAAATGTTGAGAATGGTAGATTCCATCTAAAACACTGCTAATCATGGTATCATCCCTATCATTGCATCGTTGTCCTATCCTATATTAATTACTTATAGTTTATCTGGGCTCTATTACTTTTATATCACCTTCTTTCTAAATTCATGTGTTTCCTGTTCTTCTTGTCCCTTGTCATCTATTATCCAGTCAAGGATAGGTCACATACAATTCTGTGGTTACTTATCCTTCATTTGATTACTTATCACAAATCGATCATTCATCTCAAGTCAATTTGAGCCAATCCTTGGGCTCGAAGTAGAGGCCTACTATCCTTCCCTCCATTCAATTGGGTTTCTGATTGCTTTAAATATAGGACTTAGCTATTCTGCACAGCTTCCTTTTTATTTAATTATTTTTCTAGTTCTTAATATTTTAAAATTATGATGCAATTTTTGCATAATCTGTGTTTTTTATTTAAACTTTGGTTTAATTATGTTCAATGCCTTATTCTTTATCATTGTATGAATAGGATTTTGTAACTTAAATACTAAATTGTACTTTTAATTTACAGAATACTGAGTTCTGTCTTGAGCAAGGCGCTGGCCGCCGAAACGCGCGTCGACACAAAGCTCACTGCTAAAGAATTTATAAGTGTTGTATTATTTAACCTATGGTGATGTTCTAATTTCTAAAGTCATCTAGAAACGGGTTTTGTTATTAACTTTATAAAGTGTTTTTTTAAAAAAAAATCTTTTGTCTGTCTTTAACATGATGTACATTTCTAATGTTTATGTTTTATGAATTATAAAATATATTATTTAATAAAATTAAGTTGATTACTGGAAGCTGTTCAGTCTTAGTTCCTGTCCTACCACCACTGTGTGGGCAATCCTTTGTTACCGCCTAGGTTGTTTTTTTGCACTGTGTTTTTCCCTGACCTAGGGGTTTACTTTTAAATATGCATACAGGGAACCCTTGTTTGATACAAGTCATCTTCAACATGAAGGCATTAGTAAAATCGAAGTCCCTATGCAAAAAGACTGGAAAAAGCTTACAAACTCACCCAATCTTCGGCTCACCGCAGAAAAATCCACACCTTCACTGTCGGGAGATACAGAATCCGACTACAAAATATTTTGCAATTGGATCTCGAAGTGCTGTGGTACGGCCAACTCAGAGAAAGTCAGGAAAAAGCAGAACAGAAAATCAGCACCCTGGTTTTCCCCCGAAATTAAAGCAAAACGTACAGAGATCAGATCTCTCGAAAAAAATGGCGTCGTAACTATGATCCAAATGAAGCTCTTGCCTATAAAACCGCGAGGAAAGCATATCACTCTATGATAAAAAACGCCAAAAAAGACCATTTTCTTCAAAGAATTAACCGGTCCAACAACAACCAGAAACACATTTTTAAGATCGTCGATGAGTTCATGAACCCCAGAATTCTCAGGCAAGAAATACCACCCTCTCAAGCCCTCTGTAATGACATAGCTGACTATTTCGAACAAAAAATACTTAAACTCACCTCAGACTTCCCTGACCCTCCTGAACCCCCCCCCTACTATGAAACATTGCCAACCAACAACAAACCTCAGTTGCAAAATTTTACCCCCATCAGTCTCGATGAATCTCGACAAGCCATCCTCTCCAGTAAATCTGGTTCCCCGTTCGACCCATGCCCCCCTATGCTGCTCCACTCTCTGGTAGACACGATAAATCCAACCATAAACTCTATTATAAACTCCTCCCTATCTACTGCAGCCATTCCGGCTGAATGGAAGCTCGCGGCAGTTAAACCTCTGCAGAAGAAACCCTTACCTGACCCCACCACGCTTTCCAACCTTCGCCCCATCTCATTACTCCCCCTACTGTTTAAATTGACTGAAGCTGCAGTCAATAAACAGTTGACAAAGCATCTAGAGGAAAACCACCTTTTCCACCCCAGCCAAGCTGGTTTTAGGGCAAAACACTCCACAGAGTCAGCCCTCCTACACACTGTAGAGACCCTCAAGATGGCATTGGACCACGGGAAAAAGGCCGTCCTGATCCTGCTTGACCTGTCGGCGGCCTTTGACACGATCTCACACGCCGTGTTGATTGGCCGCCTGACAGAGTCAGGATTATCAGGTACCGCCCTCGAATGGCTGAAAAACTTTCTAAGCCAGAGGAGACAAGTAACCGTGCTAGGAAACTACTGCTCGGATGAAAAAGCGATAAAAACAGGGGTACCGCAGGGCTCAAGCCTGAGCCCGGTGTTGTTCAACCTCTATATGACGCCCCTGATAGAACTCATCACATCCTTTAACATCAGCACGATATCTTACGCTGACGACACCCAGCTTATCCTAGTTTTGGATAATAACTCCTCCAAAGCAGAGGAAAACTTACGAAACTGTCTGACGGCTACATTTGACTGGATGCGATCAAACCACCTCAAATGCAATTCAGGAAAAACTGAAATCCTCCCTTTCGGTCAAAACAACTCCTTTTCCCCCTCAAATTGGTGGCCTCAAGACGCCGAAATTCCCCCCAATACCATCACGTCGGCCCGTAACCTAGGGATAAGGTTCGATGAAGCACTATCCTTTAAGCAACAAGCAGGTATTGTGGCAGGGTCCTGTTTCAACATCATTAAAAGTCTCAGAAGATTCTTTGATTTCCTTCCCCTAACAGCCAGAAAGACTGTGGCAGTAGCCCTCATCACATCCCGCTTAGACTACTGCAACAGCATCTATGCAGGCACAAACAGAGCTGTTCTGCACAAATTGCAGATGGCTCAAAACGCCGCCGCTCGCCTGGTGCTACGGCTACCCAGGAAATCATCTGCCTCAAAAGCACTCAAAACCCTGCACTGGTTACCCATCCACAAAAGAGTGCTTTTTAAAATCCTGCTCATCACTTTCAGAGCCTACCACCAGTCAGGACCTACATACCTGTCCCAAAGGTTTGGAAGATACACTCCCCCACGATCACTCAGATCATCCAACCTCAACCTACTTGCAGTCCCCAGATTCAGACTAACCACAAAAGGCGGAAAATCCATCGGAGTACTGGGAGCCAGGGCCTGGAACAAGCTCCCACCACAGATGCGCCTGATACAGTCAGAAAAACTGTTCCGGAAAATGCTCAAAACCTGGATTTTCAATACCGAAGACTCATCCTGCTTAGCTTTAATCTAATTCCATTTTTTCACCTATAGACCATGCTCTATAATTAGGATCCACCCCAGCAGCTGCCCTATTTTCTTCTCTGTTGAGACAGCGATGTCTAGCGCCAAGATGCTCCCTGGAGTGTAAGCGCGCTTTATAAAAGCCCATTCACATTCACATTCACATTCTTCCTTCCTTCCTTCCTTGTCCTTCACAGGGTCTCAATAAATTACCTTGGAAATCCACATCCTGATAATCGTTTTTTCACTGGTGAGGAAGACCGGTAAGGGGATGACTTCACATGTCTGTGTCCATCTTCCTGTATCCTATTTGCATGTTGGGAATTTTTTTTTTTTTAAACCTTTAATATATTTATGCACAGTACACAGCTGTCAGCCTACAACCCAGTGGGCCGGCCGCTATGACATTTAAACCGTATGACGTCTCACAATGAGGATCCCCAGTACCTTGTTTGGGGGTTAAGCGACCCGCAATATATTCATGTACATAACATAGAATCAAAAGACAAGTATTGTAGGTTTAGTTTTGAAATTTTGAGGAACTGAACTAAAAACATAAAATACAAACACATGGCAGTAATCAATTACAGGGAATCAAAGGGAGAGGGCGGAGGAGTCCGACTAGCATACGATAATGGTGCATATGTCTCGGGATGAAGAGCGGCGAGGAGTTCGATGAATACATACTATTACAAACATAAGTCCAGAACGCCAACTAAGGGGACAGCGAGTGGCGAAGTGTGGCTCAGGGGTTAGAGGCGGCAGACCCGGAAGCTGAGATCAGTCTTGGACCAGGGTTCAATTCCCCGCCTCGGCGGGTCTTGGGCTCAAAAATTCCATGGACTCGATAATTCTCGTTCCGGTGCCTACTCGACTCACGGGTTCACACTCTGCGACTCTGGGCAATAGCTTGCTTAATCTCCACTACGGCCCCTCGCGGCGGGATGCCTGGCTTTCACCTTGTGGATACCCTGCTGGGGTTATCTCACAGGGGAATACCAGGACGGGTTCCCAAGGCAAGCGCCTTGATGCCTACGGGTGATACGTGCGCTATATAAATCGCAATACATTTACATATCAATGGTGTAGTCCTGTGGGGGAGTGCAGACATTCCCACGGTAAGTGTTCCATTGGGACCAAATCCTACCCCATTTCTTAGGTCGGCCCCGGGCCACATAGACTGTCTTTTCTCTGAACATACACCAGTCCATGTTCTCCTTCCAAGCCGCTATCGTGGGTGGTCTATGGGAACCCCAGAGTTGTGCAATATCCCTCTTGGCAACCATGTTACCAAGAGTCGCCCAAAAAGTCTGGGCCGTGTTGTAGTCCGTCGGTTCCCAGACATTAAGAAGGCATCGTCTGGCCTCAGGCAATAGAGAGACCTCGGTGACTCTTTCCATAATCGCATGCACTCTAGACCAGAAGGCAGCCACCTCAGGACACTCCCAAATAATATGCAGGAAGGTACCACTCATACCGCAGCCGCGCTTACATAGCCCATCAAGAGTGCAACCCATTCGCACCAGACACGTGCCAGTTACATATACACGATGGAGGATCTTCAACTGTACAAAACGGAGGCGGGCGGGTATGGCCACCTCCTTAGGGGAGGAGACGGCCGTTTGCCAATCCTCGTCATCTAGTTCCAGGCCGTCCACAAGGCCCTGAAGCGCTCAAGCAAATCAGCCCTGTTATTGATGAGCTTTTTGTAAATCAGCGATATGGTACTGTCCGGCACATGGTCGTCAAGGATACGATCCTCCAGCGGCGAGGATTGGGGAATCTCCGTCCCCGGGGGGAAAACAGAGGTCAAGGCATGTCGCACTTGAATGTATCTGAAGCACTCCTTGTCAAGTTCATATTCAATTTTGAGCGCCTCAAAAGTCTTAATACTACCTTTGGACCAGAGATCCTCCACCTTGCTTATACCAATCATGTCCCATTTATCGAATCCTTTAGTTCTCCACAAATTGCCCAGACGTTCAGAATCATACAACGGTGTCACTCGGGTTAACCTATCACTCCACCCCATAGCAGCATTCGCGTCTCGCCACACCCTCACAGCACTTTTCGTGGGGCCAGTCAGGGCGTTAAATGGTTTCTTAGAATACAGTGCCCTGTTAAAGTTCCCGCCAGGCAGACGATGTTTATCCATCGCAAAGGCAGGAGTATGACCAGGGGCGTAAGTTACATGATTAACTGCGCATAGCTGCGAGGCCCAATAGTAGCGTCTGATGTCAGGGAGGCCCCGTCATACCACGGCAAAGTGAGTTTGGGTAAGGAGATGCGAGCATGCCTGTCCCAAATCAGTTGCCTCTGAAGGCTCTCAACCTCACGGAAATACCCAGGAGGTATAGGATCAAAGAAGTTCTGAAGTGCATATAGGAACCTGGTGAGCGACATCTTAAAGAGAGTTGCACGCCCCAATGGGGAAAGGGGCAGTTGTCGCCACCGAGAGAAGTCCAGTTTAAGCCGCTGGAGAGGAGCATGAAGGTTACGCTTGTAACGGATGGCAGAATTCAAAGAGACATGAATCCCCAGGTACCTAAAACCAGTCTCGACCACCTGAATCAGAAATCTACGGGGCAACGGGGGTAGATCCCCAGCCAGAACGTAGACGCAGGACTTGGTCCAGTTGATAACAAGACCCGAGTTCTTCCCGAAGGAGGTGAGAACATCGAAAAGCACATTAAGAGACTTCCGGGGGGAGGTGAGATAAAGAAGAATGTCATCTGCATATAGCGAGACACGATCTTCAAAGTCTGGGGTCCACTGGATACCCCTGATCGAGGGCTCCCAGCGAAACCACTCGGCCAACGGCTCCAGAGCGAGGGCAAAAAGCAACGGAGACAGCGGACAACCCTGACGGGTGCCACGTCCAAGTGCGAAAGAACCGGACACCCTGCCATTCACCACAACCTGGGCCAATGGTCGCTCATAAAGGAGCTTCACCCAGGCGATAAATTTCAAGCCGAAACCAAACTTGGCGAGAGCTGCCCAGAGATAGGGCCATTCAATCGTATCAAAAGCCATAGTGGCATTGAGGGAAGCCAAAATGGCCGACTCAGTCAGAGTTCCAGCTCTCGCGAGAACTCCATGGAGTCTCCTAAGGTTAAGGGCGGTATTTCGGTGCGGGATGAAACCGGATTGATCCAGATGATCAAGTCGCGGACCACCTTAATCAGTCGATTAGCCAATAATTTAGCAAGTATCTTGGGCTCAGCATTAAGCAGTGAAATGAGCCTGTAGGAAGCGCAACAATCACGCGGCTTACCTTCCTTGTGAATGACAACAATGGTGGCCAGGCGCTGGTCAATAGGAAGGAGACCAGTATCGAAGGACTCGAGAAACATATTTCTCAGATATGGTGCTATTTTGTCGGGCCGTAATTTGTAGAGCTCGATAGGCAAGCCATTGGGCCCCATGGCCTTACCAGATCGAAGGGCACGAATGGCACCAGCGACCTCATCTACTGTTATAGGTGCATCAATCATGGCTCTATACTCAACATCGTAGAGTCTACCCTGCTGTTCTCTATTCATGACGTTGGCCGCGTCTGTCACCAGGGCTCTGTAGTCCGCCTGCTTCAGAGCTAGGGAGTGTAAAGTTGCAGGGGTATCATTCCCACCCAGTTCACTCTCAAGTACTGTTATCTCATCCTCGAGACGCAATAATTCTTCATTTTTAGCCTTCTTAGCAGCAGCAATCAATGACAGTGAACAACCCCGAATAACAGTTTTGAAAGCCTCCCATAGTGAAACAGAAGAGGAGACAGACCCCACATTTTCATTAAAGTAGCAATCGATGGCCTTGACCAGCTCAGAGCGCATCTTGGGGTTTTGCAAATACCAAGGGTTAATAGGAGCAACTCTCCCCTCGCTACCTACCCCAACCGCAACCCTTAGCCACAGGGGAGAATGATCAGAGATGCCCCTGGGGAGGTGACGGACCTCTCGCACAGAAGAAGAGTGGGCCAACGGCAGTAAGAAATAATCAATTCTAGAAAGACTACAGTGGGCCCCAGAATGGAACGTATATTGCAGTTGCGCAGGGTGTAGCATCCTCCAAGCATCCACCAATCCAAAGGTTTCCAACAGTTCAGAAAGCCACATCTGGAAATTCGGTAAG